>NC_142528.1:17324000-17349000 GCF_964205215.1 Stylophora pistillata | reverse complement strand
TCTCAAAGAGAATGCTGACCTATTTGCACAGCCAGTTGCTGATATCCTTAACTGCTCGTTCCAGGAGGCTAGGCTGCCAAGCTTGTGGAAGGATGCTGACATCGCCCCAGTACCCAAGGAGAAACCAAATTATGACGTGAATAAACGCCTACGCCAGATCTCCTTGACAACTGTACTGTCAAAACTCGCTGAGGATTACGTTGTCAAGCGATACGTCAAACCGGCAGTCCTTTCTAGGGTGGATGCGAATCAGTTTGGTACTGTGCCGGGGTCGAATACCACGATTGCCCTTATCAGTATGCTGCATTCATGGCTCTGTGATACGGACAGAAATGGAGCAACTGTACGGGCCATCCTCCTTGATTTCCGTAAGGCTTTCGACCTGATCAATCATAAAATTTTGGTCCGTAAATTGATGACTTATAGTCTACCAAGTTCCATCATTACCTGGGTCACTGGCTTTTTGACGTGTAGAAGGCAAAGAGTAAAGCTTAGCCAGGACTGTTTTTCTGAGTGGGGCTCAATTCCATCCGGAGTCCCACAGGGCACAAAGCTCGGCCCTTGGCTCTTTGTGATCATGATTGACGATCTGTTACCTACTGGAAATGATCTAAGTAGATCTAAGTGGACAAGTAGCTATAAACGGTTTCCAGTTGAACGAGGCAAATGTAAGGGGCTACGCATCTCATTCTCAAGATCCCCACCTGACTTCAACCCAATTGTGGTCAATAGTAAATGAATACGTAATTCAACCTTCGGTTGCAATGTTTTTCAAATAAACTGTCTAACTGAACATAGTATCTTTCAACTCGACACCATTTCCCTCAAAGTAAAATAATAATTACGATAGTTAAGAGATTTACTTCTGGAGTAAAATGTACTAAATTATTTGCCCTTTCAAACATAAACCTGAGTTATCAGGTTTTGTCAGTCACAAAATTGCAGGCCGGGTTATTAGTATTCCTTGGAAACCTTTCTATATTATCATAAATATCTCAGAAGGCAGGTCTTTTAGCAAGGTAATCTATTGTAAAATCACGCTGTACAGCACTTAGAATTATTTTCCTCCCTCATTTTTCTCACTCTGCAACTTCGCGTAGTATGCAGTTATTACTACACAGTCATATCTGGTGATTATTTTTGTTTTAGAGGTGAATTGCGATTACTTGTATGTCCTCTATTTCGTCTAAGAAAAGCTCAAACATATAGTTAAACTGATGAGTAAGTCACTATAAAGAACTAGTGCAAGTGACAGCATTATCGAGCCAATCTGAGAAGTGTTCCTTAATGATCTTTACCATGAACTACTAATTCTTACTATTTTTCATTTCTGCATTTTAGTAGACTTTGACATGTTCTTCAGAAGATATTAATTAAATCTGTTAGCGCTGTTGTTCCCTTCTAAATTATTTTGGCAGAAGCGCCTCATAGGACGCTGGTTTAACTAAAACCATGTTGGGCGACGTGGCATTTTGACTGCACAACTAATTAACTTTAATTTTAACAGCTATTTGAGTGTGTTAAGAATGGAAAAGAACAAGCTTATATACCAGCGGCTTTTGCATGCAGGGACGAATTAAAACTTTCTACAATGCCACTTATCCATTGCTTGTAACTGATGAGCCTTATCCTTATTCTTGCGGAAGGCTGTACGATCATTGTAAAACTTGGCAAACGTAGCGCACTCTGCCTCGAGTGCAGCAATGTGATGTTTTGATTCTTTGTCTCAGTAGTGCAGATGTCGTGTTGAACATGGACGAATATTATCACAGCGTGTCTTTAGATAGCTAGAGATGCTGTGTTTAGGATGTGGACGAGTGTTAAAGCCGCTACTGAAAAAGGAAAATCCACCATTTTTCATATTAAGGTCTTTCATACAGCTGTCAGATTTTAAAGAGAGGAAGAACGTCGATCTCGCTCACCTAAGTAGTGAAGTACGCCATGAGCGGCAACAATGATCAAACCACCTGGAAGCTCACCGTGGCGTCCCTCTATTCTTTGGTATCATAACCAAGAGGGAGCCCTTTCGACTTGTCACTAACTTTTACGGTTTATAAAACAAAGGCCTCACTCTACACAAAGCCGTAAGGAAAGAAACACTGGAAAAGCTTACTTGGCTTGGAACTATAAAAATTTCCTTTCTTAAAAATCGAAGATTTTCAGGGTTTCCATAACTTCGCATTTTTCCAAATTTCCTCCTTTACATGTTATGCTGTTTTGCATTTTCTTCAACATATACTTTAGTTCAGCATCGATCATGTATCATCCTTCGAAGAAAATATTCTGATCCTTAATTTTAACTGTAAAATTGCTTTGGCTTTCATTGTGCGCATAAAGGAGCGTTAAAGTAAACATGAGTTGATTCTGCGCGAGGGTTTTACCTGGAAAAATGCCTGCACACAAGTGATGCCGACATTACCACATGTCCCTTTCTGGAAAACATTCGTGTTATGACAAGAAAGGTCAGCTTAAGGGTTTTGGGAAGCTCCAGTAATACCTTACAGTCATCAGCGAGAGCAGCATCATTAAGATTTAGCAACTCTCGAAGATATTTCATCTCAAAGCGGTAGTTTGAAGGGCAACATTTGAGCTTCATGAGGCGAAGGCAAACTAAGCCAAAGGTTACAGACACTAGACCTTTTCTTCGTGATTTATTGTTGCTGTCAGGTCGTGATGATGTGATCGTTCCATGTCAAGAAGCTCGTCTGGCACTAATGGAAAGCAGGCATGTTGTCTCAGGATGTCACTTTACCAAAGCAATGAATGCAGCTCAAGTTGAGATTGCCATTGTTGAGGCATTAATTTTGATGGCAAAATTCCTGCCGGTGTTGACATTGAGTGGATGGTTTCAATGCAACCATCGTTGGTTATACCATCTCTGGCTCCTGGACAACAAGGTGCTATTTTACAGTGGCTATACCAGAATAAGCCAGTCTATGTTGGGCCCAGCAGAAAGTTGATTCAACCAAAAAATACTTCTTCACAACAGGTGTGTGTGTTTATTAGTACAAGATTAATATAGTAATTTGCTTTTTTGCTTAGTTCTCCTTGTGATATCAGTGTTACCACTGACTTAGGTTCACATGAGACTGTGTCCTATGTAGTTATGCTTCAGCACATGATATTATTAATATTACTACTACTATTGATATATGAGTCAAGTACCATTGGAGGAGGAATCAGGTGGGATAGATGATGCCATGAACCAAGGTGAGAAAAATCTCAAATTGTTAAATTTCTAATCAATTCTAGGGGTGATTGCAAGCAATGACAGAAGTTCTATTAATGTCTTGACTTCCACAAAAGCACCCTACCCCCACTATGGAGGTAATTGGAAATTCCAGATGGGTGGGGGGTCAATTTACCTGATTTTCCAGAGGGTTAAGATGTTTTTCCATACAAATACTGTATTTTTCCTTTGGAAATTCCAGAGGGGTGGAGGTGGTCCTTTGGACAATTCCCTTCATGTTAGGGGTAGGGATTTTTCTGGAATTGCACATGAATTTTGTGATTACAAAAATTGTGAAAATTACATGATGGGCAAATTAATTTTAAGATTTTGCAGCAAAAGCAAAAACAAAAGATGGCCTGTTCCCTCCTACTTTTCAAAATCCAAGACTACAAAATTTTGCTTCCCATAAATGCATGTACTGTAAGTGATGAGCATCTTGTGACAAACATCCTTCTGCATTAATAAATTATAGAATTTCAAGCTCTGAATGAACCCTACCAATCAGAATATACATGTGAGAGGGTTACTGGTATTCTCAATTGCCCAAACAAGGGGTAAAGTTTAGCTGCCTTTGTGCTCTACTCTTAGAGTACAAGAATATAAGACTTTTTTTTCGGCACCATCAGTTTGAAAACATTCAGTTTCACAATAGAAATCTCATGTTTCTTTTTTTTTCGATATTCAGGAAGAGATTCAATCCTCTAGAGACATCCACATTGAACAACTCACTTGCAAACCAGGTGTCGCCTTCTTCTAAACGACCATATTTTTCTCATGGGCAGGATACGACACCAAGCGTGGGAGAAAAAGAAAGCATAAGAAGAAGCGACGAGGAACTGTGTCGTCACAAGACGAGCACGAAGTCCAGATAAAAAAATCGACCACATCAACAAACCAGCAGGGGCAGGAAGAAGACAACAAAAGAAGTCAAAACGCACGTCCACGACAAACCTCTCGAAGGCATCCAAAGGGAGCATGCTACATCAGACCTGGTTTCCTACGTCATGGATGAAACTGAGGGCACTAGAAGGGAAATAGTGAACAATTTAAGCACTCGTTAATAATTTACCAAAAGAATTTTACATGGTCGTTTCGTCTTCACTTGCGCATGGAATAATGCACAGTTCTGTAAAACTTGAGCATCACTCTTTTAGAACAGGACGAATTTTGCAAAATTCTGCTTTAGTGGGTTTGAAATGATAGGAAGAACCGACATCGAAGGATAAAAAGTACCGAATACTCAGTATAGTTTTAAGCACACTTCTAAATTTGTTATCTTGAAGAGGACGTCATGGTGTATCATGTCACACACAAACAGCAGGTGTCCCTTTTGACGCCAGTCTTCCAAGTAGGTCTTATTGTTTCATTGCGTCTTTCTTTATTACCAAGGGCCAATTCCAGAAGATATCAGTTACCTACCCATGTTTGTCATCTTGTCCTTAGGTAGAGATGCTCGCCTTTTTCAGGTGGTTAAAATGGGTATATTTTTAAAGTATAAAATCAATATATTTTTTGTGTTTTATAGCTATGCAATATTTTCTCAGGTTTGAGCATGATACAGAATGGACCGCTTCCCAAGTTCTTAAATGAGGAAATGCTGCAGGAGATCTTTAGTGCCAATGAAACCCATGAACCATGCATTCAAGAGCCGAGATGTGGCCTTACCAAAGTTGGTGTTTATCAGGTTAGTTTTAGGTGTTATCACTGTTAAGTAGGCGACTCCAGAAATTCACTGCAATTATAACAATGAAATGTAATCAATTTCTAGAATTTTGGTCTTCGCTTACTTTCGGAGCTTTCAATCAATAGCTCTGAAAAGTGGAGATTAGCTGAGGGCATTCAACATCACTAATTTTTATTCAAAACGACAAGTTATAGGGATTAAAATGAGGCATAGCCACACTAGTTTTTATTTTAGGGGTCAAAAGTATACCCCTCCCCCGAAAAATGACTTAAAATCCTTGTGAGTTTTGGGGTTTCTTAACTCCACAAACTAGACACCATTCATATTTGTTTTTTATCAGATTGGAGGCCACTTTCCAATCTTTTTACATTTATTGCGGCAAAGTGAGGCAGATGAGTTGACCATAAGAAAGCTCACTTTGCCGCTGAAACCAGACTTTAGCGAAAATGGGTCAAACTGGCAAAAGAGACAAAGTCAGCTGTACTCCCTCCTTGTCCAGCAGGGAAGTTGCAAGTGGACTATTTCAATGATAAACAAAGCATTATATGATTTTAAATTCCATTGTCATAAGGAGCACTAATAGAATTAGTTAAAAAATGTAGCACCATATAATACTGATAATTTCTCTCTCTTTGTTATTCACAGAAATGCTGGACAAACTCAATAGATAGACATATTTTGCTCTTTTGAAAGGTCTGTTGTTCTTTTGATGGAAAGACAACATATCCATACATCTCGAAGCAGTATATTCCCCCTTTAAATATATCTTAGTATCACATGACCCTAAAGTTGATTATGGTTTTACCATATAGTGAAATTTCCGAGGGGGTCAAAATTAAAAAAGACCTTCCATGGGGGTGTGCATCTAAGAAAATAAACGGCCCATGACAACCTCAAAAGCTGAACAGTATCCTCAATTGATCTCTTGTTTATATATGTTTGTTTTACTTTCATTAAGGTGGTAGAAGAGAGAATGGCAAAATAACGCTGGGTTCCATCCTAGTTTTTGTGACAGCTGCAGAGGAAGAACCCCTCTTAGGGTTTGACATTTCACCCTTGTGATCTTCACTGATGCCAGCCAAGCAACTCTGTTTGTACCAACATCAAACACATGTACCAACAGTCTATGGATGCCCATCCCTACCAAAGAAATGGCTTTGTCAACAGCTGCAAAATTGTTTGCAACATATGACTTGGCATTTGGAAATGCATATTTTGGCAAAAAGTAGTCCTAGTGCAAGTACACATACATTTCCATAGTGTTTCATGCATATCATGCCTTATTGTTGAGTTTTTATTTCTGTATGTCTACAGTTGTTGTATAAGCCTTAAAAACGTTGACATACATGCATAGAAAAAAAAGCAAATGATTATAGCATTGCTCCCTTTTAACCAATTGCCTTGGTATTTAGCACTAATATTCATTACCTATGCGACCTTCGAATGGAAGGGCTGGATTTTAGTTACCTTGTTAATTTAAGATAGCAGAATTTTATTTAGGTTTTCACAAAAACCGTTTTCTTTTTACTGTAATGTAGTGTTGCCAGATTTCAACCATTTTTTGTAACAAACCTGTAATTTGACTTATGTCAATGTGCTCTTTCTCGTGGCAAAGCTTAAGTTGAACGTTTACACCTGTATCAAAAGTCAAAGATTTCGTGACATCAGGATGCACCCACTATAAGTAAATGACTACAAACAAATGGATTTCAATGTTATTTTAGTCAGGTACATGTATGCATGTGCAGCATCATCATGCTCAGAATGACTCGTTATTCACACTGCCATTAATTATAGTTTTATCATATAGTGAAATTTTTTGTCTGCATCCACATAGTACTTGATCGTAGTAGAAAATACCATCTGCTAAGTAAATATCAAGACGTGTGATGATTGTTTACTTTAGTCTTTCCTTGACATGCAAATACACTTCTATTCCATAGCCATCATCAGGATCTAAAGGGTTGAATAACCGGTGCAAATCCAGGCTGTCCCTCTCAGAAAGAGGATTTTCACTGGGTTCTATAAGGATATCAATGGCAGTATCTATCACACCTATGGTGGCCCATTGATGCCATAGTATTTTTTGGCAATTATCTGTCAGTTTGTTTTTAAATCATTTTTTTAATTTGTTTTTATTCTTTTATGTCAATTTTTTTTTTTTAAATATTTTTTTTAGTTTGTTTTTATTCTTTTTTATCTTTATTTTTTTAATCAAGGAAAAAAAATAGATAAATAAAAGTCATAATCCTCTTTATGGTCCGTTAACGCCATAGTAAAATAAATAAAAATTAAGAAAAAGGAATGCTAATGGGCTCATTGACGCCATAGACCAGAATCCTTTGGGGCTCAAAGACACAGGCACCCCAAACCTATTCCCACAATGCTGTTTGTGTGTACGTGACGCTCAACGATGTGCTCTGCGAAGTTGTTAGAGATTAGGACTTTTACAACAGTTGAATAGCTTTTAAATCCTTAAAGATTTATCATGTCGAAGAGAAAAGCTCAATGGGATAACTACAAAGATAGAGTAGGTAAGAAGAGAACACCTACAGATGAGGAGCATGTCATACAAGTCCAAATTTGACAGTGGGACTGAACGTTCAGCGAATGTCGGAAATTGTGGAAGGAAGATTCCAAAAATATACCCGTATCAGTGCATTAAAGCTGGTCCTAATTCCACAAGATGAAGAACTTACATTGGAAACCATTAAAGAAGCTTGTAAAGCTCGTTTTTGCACCGACCTGGAATGCTTGGCGGGGAGAGGGGACCGTCATATACTGACATTAGTCAAATAAAGAATTGGAAACTTTCGCATGAGCGTTTTGTAGAAAGCTTGAACGACCCAACAAGCACAAGGAAGCCTAAATATCCCAGCGAACTAGCAAGAAGAATTCCTGCAAAATCTTCATCTACCATCACAAAATCAGCTGCACCAAAATCCATCAATTGCACCTTCAATTTCTTTATGTAAGATGTTGAAGCTAGGAAAACTAATTGACCCTGAAGTGGACATAGTAACTCTCCAGCTCGAAGGCTTTTCCATAAGCAACATGGAGTGGCTGAAACCAATAGAAGTAAAGATTTCCCTTCAGCGAAAACCATTTGCATAAGGTGCATTTCGTGAGGCATACATGGCAAAATCCATCTCTGGCCTCCCTAATGGGAATAAATGTGTTGAAGTACAAAGAAAGTGAAACAACTGGAATTGTTCAGCTTTTTGGATCTATCAAATCACACAAGAAAGTCAGTGCAGCTCAATGCATTGGCTAGAAACTTTGCTCAAACCATGGCCAATGAAGTCTCAGTTTTAGAGTTTGGTCAGACATTTAGCTACAATAAGGTATACTTTACATCCATAAACAACGAGTATGTAACATTGGAGAGCCACCTAGAGGGAACCTTTCAAAAGTTCATTAATAATGATGGAGTAATATGTCTGAAAACTCAAGATGAACTAAGCCTGAAAGCTGAAGCATATGTCCACTACACATAAGTCAAAACAACAACTGATGGTCACTGATATCCATGGAGTTGGATACAGTCTCTGCAACCCTGAAATTGCCAGTGCAGAGCTGCAAGACCCAGATGATAAATCAATTCTATTCTGTCATTTGCAATCCAACAGCCTTTCTGCAAGCATTTATACAGTGGATTGAAACTATTGGACTTATTAGCTATTTGTTAAGAGAATTTTATATACTGTTTAATGTTAATGTTTATTGTTACTCTATTCGCTATTTTCCTCGTAGCTGTGGAATCGCTTTGATATCTTCTTCCATCTTACTAATTAGGGCTTTCAAAGTTCCATCTTGAATCATGTGCAAACAACAAACTATCGTAGTATCCATATCAGTAAATATTTTTTAATTCTTACATGTATGACGGTGAAAAACGTAATTTGAAAAGTTGATGCCGCCGAAGAAGCGGTCTAGAGGAAGGCCGAGTCTGCCCGGCTCGGCAAAGGTTACTCTAGTCTGTGTATGATTTATGGAGGGCAAGGAAAACAACCATGGGTTTCGGTAACACTACAGACAGTGCTTTTGCAGAAGTGTTATTGCATTGTTCCTACGATGGAACTAGAGACTCCGGGGAGATTTTTTCGAGGTGAGAATAATTATTTGACTGACTTTTACTTGAGATCCTGAGATATGTATGTAAGCGATCTCATTTGTACAAGTCATTATTCTATAATTGAAATGTGTAAAGTAAATCAGTTTTGGCCAATATTGGTTATTTGTTTATATTTTATTTAGTGTTGAAGCCGAACAATTTCCTTTAACATCAGGTAAGCTTTGTACAAGTTTTATACACAGACTCGATTTATGATTTTTCGGTCTCAAATATTTAGCTGCAAATTTGTTTACTGTGTTCTTCACCAAATCTTTGTTTTTCTTTTTAATAGTGTTTGTGAATGACTATCAGAGTTCGCCATTTAACAATGGCACGATTCCAAAACAAAAACGACTGCAAAGGATCTCGGATGGAAATGGGCCTTTAACATTATAATTCGATATTTACATTATAATATATAAATAGACTAATTCTTTTGTTTAACTTCACTATTAGTTGAACCAGTAGCTTTTATGTAATGATATTGTATATAAGCCTTGAAAAATGGAAGAAATTAGCAGAAAGTAAAACCAATCTTGGGAATAAAATCAATAACGTATGTAATGAAATCAAGAAAAATGATATCAGCCGTAAGGTAAGTCACAAAACATATTCAGAAATGTTTGAACCAATAACTAGCAAATTAGATGAAGTTATTGGTATTAATCAACCACCAATTAGAAAACGACAAAGGAAAAAAGCTCAAACTCCAGACATCAATTATTACCCAGAAGTGGATCCATTTGAAGATAAGGATGTGAAGGGACTTTTTGATGAACCAGTTTTACCACAAAATGATAAACAGATTGTACCCACACCACCATCATATGAAGACATTTTTGGTGATAAAGAGCTTTATGTTGATCCACAATACTTTAAAGAACCTTCAGATGAATTAACTCCTCAATATGATGAAGATGAAGTTCCAGATTATGAAATAGATGATGATGTGAATAAAGACATTCTAATTGAATTAGGACTTCTAGATTACGAAAATGTTGAGAAGGTTTTTAATCAAGAAATAATGAATCCAAAAGGAACCAAAACTTATCTCCGAAAGGTTATCAATCAGGTGGTTACTGGGAGAAATCAACTTAAGGTTCAAAAGCACAAATAACCTTTAATTTAAAAAAAGGGAACATATCTTCAGCAGAAGGACAAGTATTAACCAAACAAATTAATGATGCAAGACAAGTATCAAATCAGTATATAAAACATTACGAAAAAAGATATTCTCAAACAATGTCAGGAAGTGGTTTAAGAAGAAAACAAAAAGGAGCTAATGTTATGTTTTTTAATGATCTCAAACAGCTTTTGAATAACCTTGAACTTATCATTGGTGAAATGACACCTGGCAATACAAGTATCCTAATGAGAACACAGGTCAGGCCATTCTTGATACTCTTCTGAGGATGTCAATTATCAATAAGAACCACTACAACAAAGTTGTAAAGAATTATTTTAAGATATGATGTAGTTATAATATATAATGGAAAGAGAAATGGTTCTGACCTCTTACAAAAACGAATATGGAAAACCAGCAGATTTTACAATTAATTTGGTTCAACCTATGACTCTCAGAGACAATTATGAGTATGTTATTGGCCTTAACAGAGTCATAAACATGAGTTTCACATGGTTCAATGTTAACAGTTTACTAAATAACCATAAGCTTAAATATAGTAAAGATAACGGTACAACTTTCACTGAAATCACTCTTCTAGCTGGTGTATGGAATTATACCAATTTCAATGATTCCATTAAATCTCAAACGAAAGTTAATAACTCTTATCCCATTACATTAGAATTTGATGATACAATTTTTCGAGTGGAAATAACACTAGCCAATAATTATGAGCTTGATCTTAAAGGTAGTAATTTTAATGAGCTTATTGGTTTTGAAAAAGTTGTTCTAAGTTCTGGAACCCATGTTGGTCCAAAAATTCCCAATTTATCTTAAGACACTGATCTTCAAAACGTTCATTGTAATCTCATTGACGAGAGTATGGTAGATGGTCAAGAAACAGACATAGTCTACAGCTTTAGTACAAGTGTACTTAAACCATCCTACAGTTTCACTCTTGCACCACAAAGAGTCACTTATAGTCCAGTTAACAAAAAAAATATCAAGCATTCTCATCTATATCTCTGATGGAAAACGAAGAAGTATTGATTTAAATGGACAAGACAGCTTTTTCATTGCTATGAAAACCAATAAACTAAGTTAATATAACTGATTAATATAATGAGATCTATTGAGTTCAAAAAGATTTATCATCTAAAATTAGGCTGTTTTGTCTATAAACACAAGGGATCTGGCACAGTGATTGATAAATTGTTTAAAACAACAAACGCTGTTGCATCAGCTGTCATTAAAAATGTAGCCAAACCAGTTGCTAAAATAGCTCTTGAACAATTATTACAAACGTACAGACTCGCATAATCACTTGTTGAATTTGTCTTCGCATCCATCTCACGTGAAGAATTCCATTCCTTTTTCTTAGTCTCCTAGACTTCATCGTTTATGTGGTGTGGACTCTGATTTCCACCACAAATCAGATTTAATGTGCCAGTTTTTAGACAAACGTGGTTACCTTGAATCTGTCGTTCAAGCGGGTTACCACCGTGTCCAACTTATTGATCGACATTCAGCACTACAAACGTAACAAAAGGAAGATTCCGACCTCATTCCATTCACTTTCACGTTTCACCCTCAAAACCAGTCAGTTAAATCCATCATTCTTAAAGACTTTAAATTACTTCAAAATGATCCAGAGACAAGCACTATCTTTTCGCAGCCTCTGCTCATTTCATTCAAATATGACAAAAACATAGGCAATTTTTTGGTCACAGGTTCTTTTCAGACTAATGACCAACCAGGCACTTTTAAATGGGCTCGTGCACGATGCAAAACATGCCCTTTCATTCACAACACTGAGAAAATATTGGGACCCAAACGATCCATTAAGATCACCAATCACTTCACATGCACCTCCACCGATGTAATTTATTGCAGAACTTGCACTTATTGCAAAAAGATTTACATCGGCGAAACAGGCAGAAGACTAGGTGACTGATTCCGAGAACACCTTCACAACGTAGAAAGGAATGACAAGGGCACATCGAAACCAGTTGCTATTCATTTTAATTTACCTAATCATTCTAAGCAACATATGGCAATCTGTCGTCTTTCCTTACACTTAGATAGCACGGAAAGACGTAAAACTCTTGAACAAAGCTCATCTTTCAAACCGGCAGTCTAAATCCCACAGGTATCAACAAACGCTTTTCATTCCACTAATTTATTTGTGTTTTTCTCGTTGCCATGTTCCCACCAATCACGTAGCTCTATTTTCTGCCTTTAAAAGCACACACAACCCACAATTCCTCTATTCACTCTGACGAAGGGCTAACGCTCGAAACGTCAGCTTTTCCAATCGGAACGGTGGCTAATTTACCATTTCAACTTTGTTGATATATTGAAATTATAACATGGTTAGATATTCTAGTCTTCTCAGATAGGGACGAATAAATGGAGGTCCCATCTCCTGCAGACGTTAATTTCCCACGCATGAGATTACTGTGTGATGGATATCCTTCCCTGGGGTGGGATGGATGGGTTTCCACATTTGCATTTTATTTAACCACATATCACTCATACGTAATATGTGGTTAAATAAAATTACTTTACAATTATCCTGGAAAAACTACCCCATGACAACCCCAAATGGAAATTCCAGGAGTTGAGAGTAGCTATTGTAAGGGAACTTCAAATCCTTGAAGCATGGGCCCAACTTAATGACACCCCTTAAAGAGTCACCCCTACAACTACTGTTTCTTTCCTCACTTAAAAACAAGAAAAACAGTCTCATTCCGGGAAATCTAGCAAGCCAGAATCCAGAAAATGTTTGTACTGCAAGGGTCCCCTCCTACAGTTGTCAAGTAGTCAATGATGCTCAAGAGAGATAAGCAAGGGTTAAGACTCTCGGACATTGTTTCAACTGTTTGGGGAAACACAACAGTTGAAACAAAGTCCGAGAGTGTGTCAGTCAAAATTCTGCTGCCAGAAATGTAAAGGGAAACATCACACAAGTCTATGCTTGGACCCTACTGATACTGCCACCAGACCTCAGACCACAACTGATACTGCTGCTCCCACTCACAGTCCTTACACTTCTTTGTTAGAGCCACCCTTCCAAGTACATGCCTCTCTCCCACCAATCGATAAAACAAATTTCCCAGTCAACAGTGGCCAAATCTCACTCTTGAAAATTGCCACAGCAACTATTACCCATAACCATACTCAATGTGAAGCTAACATCCTTTCGATGAGGGCACACAGGGCTCCTTTATCACACAGACCTTGGCTGATCAACTTGGCATACGTTACACAGAGTGAATCTATTTTTTTCTCTGCTTTTGGTGCACACAATCCAACATCAATATTATCACCACCAATGGGGAACACATACCGGCATGTGTTGTTGTAATTGACCAAATCGCCACACCACTTCAGAACCGTTTTCGGCAGCAGGTCCGAACCATACCCTACCTAAGAGGTCTTCAAATTGCCCACCTGTGACGTCAGACGAGAATTTTGAAATCTCACTCCTAATTTGGTGCAGATCGCTATTGGAATATAGTGAAGGACACAGTCATCCATGGTCAAGGCCCAACTGCTGTAGAATCAAAGCTCAGTTACCGTTAAGGATAGTCAAATCAAATTCGACTTAGGCTGAATGAATCGTTTATTTGTTACAAATTACTTTACTTACGGATGTGGTTATGTTGTTGTCTATTTTCTATTACCATATTTTATTGGCTATAAGCCGAGCCTGGCTATGAGCCAAGACCCTAAACTATTAACTCTTAAACTTAATATGATCGTCTTCAAACATAAACACAAAACATTCAGCTAAGCGGAGACCCAGTTCTTAAAACTGAAAAACTTTAATCACATTTAGCTTTTAAAATCTGTTAAAATCAAATGAAAGAATGGGTTAATTATCCAAAAGCACAGGCAATTCACTTGAAAAGCAAGGTGTCATGAATATTTAACAAAACCTAGGCCTACCTCTCGGGAAACATCTGTATCAGTATTGTTACCTATTTAATACAATGGCTAAGAATAACAACAAATCACAGTAAGTAAGCTGAATTTAATGTGATCTGATCAAATGAATAAAATTGAATTCACGGCTTGATCCTATGAACATTCTGAGTTCAGAGACCTGTCTTTAACAATCCTTTGTTGATAGTCATTCATTGTCAATCCCTTATCATGCCAAAAGCCCATCGTACATCATACAATCTAACATTCAAACTTAAAATAGTCGCTGAAGCAGAAGCCGTCGAGAACAACTCGGAGATCGCGAGGGAATACAGCAGCAGTGAGTCAATGGTTCGTTGCTGGAGAAAAGACCAAGAAAAGCTCTTCAATGGTGAAATTAAACTGTCCGCAAAACGTAAAATGATGGGCTGTTTTACACCAAAGTATCCCGAGATGGTTTAAAGACTGCTGGAAGGGTTTTCCAAGCAGTGAAGTCAAGGTGAGAATCATGTGACAAGTTTGTTTACACATCCGTGGGAACAGAACATTCTCATTGGTCAGTTTTTGGTGTTGTCAAAACATTAGTATTATTGCTTATCTGTTCTGTCTTTCCTTCGTTTTAGGAATTGCTGTCAGTGGACTGATGTTGCGTTTGAAGGCGAAAGAATTCTGCAATGATCCCGCATTCAAAGCATGTGTAGGCTGGTACATAAACTGGAAGCGACGCCATTCCATCACTCTTCCAAATAAAGACCACCATCGTCCAGTGTCTGCCAAATGATCTCGAAGAGCAAAAAGTAAAATTCCACCAGTTCGTGATCGCAGCTTGTCAGCACCGTGGATACCCTTTGTCCAGAATTTTCAATATGGATGAGACACCAATGCGGTTCAAGATGCCGTCCAGCCGTGCTCTGGGATTCGGTGGCAGCTGAACAGTACCCATGAAATCCTGTGGCGCAGAGAAGAGAAGCTTCACAGTCACGTTGGCGGTCGTTGCTGGTGGCAAAAAGCTTCCACCTAAAGTTATCTTTAAAGGCGTACGAACCCCGAGAGACCTGTTTGTTCCAGACTCAGTTCGTGTTTCATTCCACAAAAAAGGATGGATGGATGAAGCTGGTAAGTTAACAGTTTTGTGTTGTTCATATGCGCTCTTTTTTTCTGTGCTCTTTACTTGTGTTTAAAGCTGCATGCTTTATTGAAGTTTTTAATTAAAGTGAGGTCTAATTGATTGTATTCTTTCTTTCGTTATAGGCGTGAAGGAGTGGATTCCTACCTGCATGCCAAGAAACCCCACTGGTGAGCGATCGCTGTTGGCTTGGGACTCCTTTTGTGCTCATCTTACTGAGTCAGTGAAAGAAGCATTGCAGCCGCGAAGTATCGATGTAGCTGTTATTCCCAGTGGCCTAACTACAAAATCTGTGCATGTAATTAGCGCGTTATGGTTGCTCCTTTATTCCTTGTCTTTTTATATTATTTTGTCATCAATTCTTCTATCATTCAAGCTGCTAACAACTACCATCAGGCAGCTAAGAGTTCCCCTTACATGTTACAAGCAAACCGGAGCCTTTTTACAACTCAAGACCTTTGGTTTCCGAGATTTTATATGATCAGCAGAAACCCACGCGGAAGGAATATTACATGATTCAGTTACGTGGCGGTCAAGATATCTAAACATGGAATCACCATCCTCCATATGCCTGGAAAAGAAGTCTATTTCGACTTAACAATTCACATGGATGTTCAAGTCAATCCAGGCCCAGTTGCAGTTCCAAATTTTGGCCGTCAAACAGCATATTTTATTCACACTCTCCCTACGGATAACTGTCTAAAGCTCGGTTGTTATTCTCACGACCAACTTGTGAGTTTCAGACCAAGCTACTTTTCTACAAAGCGCTTAAATCCTCAGCTCGTCCGTCAACTGAAAGATTTAAATATCTTAAAGCACAGGGGGAAGTCTGGCAGTACAAGAGTAAACAAGGAAGCGACCAAAATACCAATTATTAATAAGGAAAGATTTATCGCACAACATAACCTTAACCAAAGAGCTAATTTGCACTGAACCCTTCAAATGTCAACATTTGCGATCACAGCAAATGTTCTTTTATTCCGGTCTCAGAAAGGCCATGATCTGGCCTCAGAATCTTTCACTCTGAAATATTTCCTATTGATCTCAGCTTAAAGAACTAAATAATCGTGAACGGTTTGATATCATAACAATCTCTGAATCTTGGCTTAATGCCACCATCACATCCACTGAGATCCAACTTGATGGCAACAAACTAATTTGCTCGGATCGTCTGCATAAAAGAGGAGGTGGAATATGTGCTTATGTACATTGTGAGCTCAAGTCCAAGGTACTTAAAGATTTTTCAAGTATTTCAGAGCTTCTTTCAAGATACATTGAAACCAATCTACACCCAAGCCTTGTTGTTGAACAAGCCAATAATCATCCTTGGGGACTTAAATTGCGACGGGCTTGACAGCTCTTGTCACGAGTATGCAGCTATCAAAAGTTTCACACATGAAATGAACCTGCAGCAGTTAATAAAGGAACCGACCAGGATTACGACCACCACCGAGTCACTATTAGATGTCATCTTAGTCTCAGACCCCTCTTATGTTCGTAAGAGTGGTGTCATTAATTTTCCAATTAGTGACCACTTTCCAGTTTACTTTGTGTTGAAACTGAAATCTCCCAAGATCTTTCCTCATTATATAACAGTGCGCAGCTATAAGAACTATGATCCCGAAAATTTCACCTTTGACTTGGCGTCTCATTTTTACTCCTTACTTTCAGTGTTTGCTGCACCTGATGTAAACAGCAAGTTAGACATTTTTAATAATGCTTTTCGCCAAGTACTTGATGCACACGCTCCAAGACAGTCAAGATTCGCAGCTGCCCATGCCCATTTGTCACCAAAGAGATCAAGGATCTTATAAAAATAAGAAACCGTCTTCATCATCGCTTTTTCTTAATGCGCAATGAATTCTACTGGGCAGAATACAAAACCTCCCGCAATATTGTGAAAAAAAAACTCCCTTTGAAGCTGAAAAACATCATACATATCAAGAAGTCCAAAACAATATGAATAATTCGAGATCCATTTGGAAAATGATCAACAACATCATTCCATCGAAAACACAAGAGAAACTTGACCTTAAGAGACCTTAAGACCGTGGCAAATGAATTTAATTCATATTTTTCATCTGTAGGAAGTCGTACGCCTCAAGCTGTTGCAAAGCTGGCATTAGGAAATAATATCATCCCTTCAAACTCATTTACACCAGATCTTATATCATCTTCCAATGATTGCTTCGAGTTCACTCCCGTGAGCATAGAAATTGTGAGGTGCGTCATCTTGTCCTTACCATTAGACAGAGCACCAGGACCCAACAAAACCAAAGCTAGAGTTTTCAAGATGCCCTACAAGTAATACTCGGGCCTATTATTGAGATAATCAACTGCTCACTCAGTACCTCTACTTTTCCATCAGACTTTAAGATCGCTGAGGTCATCCCACTCTTGAAAGAGGGAGATCACAAAGAACCTCTGAACAATCGGCCATTGTCACTACTTAATGTTATGGCTAAAATGTGAGAAAATTGTTCTAGAACAATTTATCACCTACCTAACGTCACGTAACCGTTTGTCATTCCATCAAAGCGGCAATAGGTCATTCCATTCAACTGAGTCCTTGAATATTTATACTACCGATCTAATTTTAGAGGCAATGGACAAAAACAAAATCAGCGCATTAGTCTTACTGAACCTCTCAAAAGCTTTCGACAGTACTTGCCATTATAAGTTACTCCAGAAGCTCTCCGCTGTAGGTGCTTCACCCACCGTAGTTCAGTGGTTCCGCAGCTACCTTTCAGATCAGATCCAATCAGTGCATATAGATTCTGTGTTATCAGATCCATTACCAATCACACACGGAGTCCCCCAGGGAGTGATTCTTTCACCGCTCCTCTCCTGTATTTATTTAAATCTGCCAAACGCTACTCAATTCTGCCAGCTTGAGTCATATGTCGATGACTCTGAAGTTTTGCTATCTTTTCCTGTAGCTAATGTCATTAACGCTAAGTTCAAGCTCGAAGAGGATTTGCGTAATGTTGCCAACTGGTGTTGCGCAAATGATTTGTTAATAAACCCTGGGAAAACGAAGTTCATGTTGATTGCCACTAAGCAAATGATAAGTAAACATTCTGTTAATGTTACTATTTCATTTATTGGAAGGACTCTCACCGCCGTCGAATCGGCAAGAGATCTAGGAGTATACATAGATTCACATCTGACCTATGACACTCATATCTCCCACCTAGTCTCTTCTTGCTTGATACTGTTTCGATAGAGAGACTTTGGTTTTAATTATTACATCTCTTGTCTTTAGCAAAATGTTCTACTGTTCATCCGTGTGGTCTAATACCTCATCAAAGAACATACAAAAGTTGCAACTTATCCAGAATTTCGCCTGCAAAATCATCTGTGGCGCTCGGATATTTGACCATGTAACACCATTACTGTATGAACTTAACTGGCTTTCAGTTGACAAAATACTCAAATTCAGAGACGCTGTTATAGCTTATAAGTGCATCAACAATTTAGCTCCTGGATATCTATGTGCTAAGTTTAAAAAACGATCTTCTGTACATAATCGCATAACTCGTAATAATGAGAAGATTGACATTCCATTATTCAGATGAGTTACTGGCCAAAGGTCCTTTGCCTATAGAGCAGTATCTCTGTGGAACATGTTAGACAAAGACCTAAGAAATGTTACATCTTTAAAGGCCTTTAAGAAAGTTCTGAAACTTGCCATGAACAAATGATCAAGTGACAGAATTTAGAATTTAACAATACCTTGTCAGATATAGTTAGCATTCATATTTGTAAATAGGTACTGAAAAACATTCTTTTGGGAGTATTTATCATTGAGGTTTAAAGTTTAAAGTTTACAGTTCTCCAGCCCTTAGACAAGCGTCTAAATAAGCCCTTCAAGGAGAATATGAGAAGAAAGTACCTGTCGTGGATGGTAACTGGCCCCTTCGAGTTTACTCCTGCTGGGAAAAAGAAAGTGCCATCAAGAAACCTCGTTCTACGTTGGATAAAGCAGTCTTGGAGGGAGATCCCGGAGGAGATGGTGAGGAAATCATTTCTTAGTTGCGGCATATCCAATGTGCTTGACGGCACTGAGGATGATGCTATCTATGAAGAGGGGCAAGACACTGATGCCCAAGAAGATGAGATGGACGAAGAATTTGATACGGAAAGCGAAGATGAGCCATAAGCTGACATCCTCGAACGTGCAGTTCATGACAGAAAACAAACGGCTCCTTTAGGAGCCACCACATATTAAAAGTTAATGACCAACAACTCTTGCTTTTTTGTTCATGTCTTTTGCTCGGCTTGTATGCAAATATATGCTTATTTATCTTAGTTTTATTAAGTCCATTATTTTTGTTCAGGTTAAACCTCTCAGCTATAAGCCGAAACCCCCTCTTACAAGTCAGATTTTAAATTAAGTGAACACAGACGGGCGACGAGGAAAGGTGATGTCAGCAATCACATTGCTGAACACCATCGACTTACAAACCACAACATTGACTGGGACTCTGCGCAATGCCTAACCTACAGCACTGACTATTTTCAACGACTGACTCTGGAAAGCTGGTTTACTAACTTAGAACAGACTCCCCTAAACAGATGTCAACAACTACCCGCCCCATACAAACGACTCATTCACGACATAAACATCACAAACGACCGAAAAAGAACCTAGCTTTACCGACAGACCGAAACAGACCAATCACGACCGACTTACGTCACTTGAGTCTTACAGCCAATAACATCACGGCAAAACCAACCGATCATTTCACATGAACTGGAATAAGAACATTCTACTGACAACAATCATTCACTTGACTCTGATGATGACTTCCCCACAGGTTGTCGAAACGTCAGTCACTGCCACCGACAACAGTCCTTCTCAGGACTACACTCACCCGGACGATCAGACTACACCTTCACACTTAATTGAAGATTGTTGATAGAAACACTACTGTGAGACTTTGTAGACCAATATATTGCGTGGTAAGCCAGCAGGAATAGCGTAAGGCTGGAGCAAAGAAAACTGCGACCAGTCGCCATGTTTGTCAATAATTGTTTGAATGTAGGCATGTATGACGTGATTTTGTCTGAAACTCTTATGAGAATGCTATTTAAGTAACAAGAACAATGATGTTAGGCCTCATTTGCATATGTAGTGAAAGGGTTCAAATTACAGTAAAGCCCTAGAGTATTACCAAAACCTCCTTCAATACAGTGGTATTGGTTTAGACTAATGGTTATGTTTTAGTGTCTCAAAACATTGTCCCAGTATTACAGCTTCTAATATTTACTTTCTCAGCTGTTAGTACCTAGTTGTGCCAAAAGAATATAATGAAGAATGGAAGAAATACTGTCAGTTAGGTTTTTGGTATATTGGTATGCCACTTTAGGATCTTGAGCGGACTAAAAACACTCAGAATCTCTTTAAGATAGGTTCCTACTGCAAGGCAGTTAAGAAATGCGGCACAAATTAAGGGTCATGTGGCTAAAGAGATCAATTAAAGGTAACAAAATTGCAATTATGTATTTCCATTTATTATAATTCCACACCCAGGCACACAAAATGAAGCATGGAGAAGTAGAGGCCCAAGAAAGCCTTTGCATCAAGTTCAATACAAGGTGATCAAGGAGGTCACCTGACAGTGTATTACAATTTGTTCTTAACAGAATCCAAGTTGTTAGAGATCTCAAGTGCTGGATTGTTGAGGATGACCACTTAAGTTAACATAAGCCAAAAGGATCCTTCTTTAGAGCTTTACCATGGACAGGAAACATGAGATAGGGCAAGAGAATGAATGATTTTCTTTTTAGGCCATCTATGTGCATATCTGCAGCAGTCTTGCTAAAGAACATATTTCCATGTACAAGAGTAAAGCAATTGATAATTACTACCAAGTTGTACAATTTAGGGATAATTTGAGTATCAATCAGTTTGCACGAACCATTCTGTTAAGTATCCTTAATTCATAGCAAGAAGCAACTACAATCTTCATTCAGCAATGACGGAAGTACCAGTAATCTATCTTACTACTTTAATAGTTATTAAAAAATTGATATCTTATAAGCACTGATTTCATAAAAAATGTGGTACACTTTTTCATTGATCTTCCCCTCTGAAAATTCATTCATATTGTTCCATCATAATGTTAGTGAATATTGTGTCCCACATCTTGCCTTATATATAATTGTTTTTTACAGCTACACGACTCTTATGCACACATGGTGTATGCTGACCAGGATACTTACAACTTCATGAGCCATTTTCCTTTCAAATCAAGTTGTTAAAAGGGGAGTATTATCCTACAGATTTTGACATTTTACCATTACTTCAGAAAAACATCAAGCACCAACTGAAGCACCATCTTCCATCAGCTTTCTTCCTATGCATGAAGGCCACTCGGAACTGTCTGTCATTGTGATTGTGTACAAAGGAGGAAATTTGGTTTTTGACAACTTTGATTTCAAGTTAACAGGCACCCAGTATGACTGAAGAGCATCCTACATGTACATTGTATAGATTTCCAGTGGGTTGCACACTTGTTAACCATGCTTCAGGAAACCACTGGTGTTTAGCAGCCACTCTAATCATTGCTTGAGCATATTTAGTGGCTCATAAAAGAGCATTCATATCCATAAGCAACGCCTATATTTCTTGCTGTAAGTGGTATTAAATCTTCTCCAATAAGAGACCTCTTAATCTGCAGGGAATCTCCATTCTGGTGCAGACCTGTTTACAGTTTCTACCACAGCTCGACTTGTAAACAGCAGTTCACCTCAAGAGAAAACATACCACACTCTCAAGAAATTTGCGACGAAAGGGAAAACTTGTGTGTCCATATCGAGTATCCAGCTACTAGGCTGGAACAACCCAACAAACAAACTGTTGTTCAATAAATCATTCTCGGCTTTCAATGTTAGCGAGTTGCCATGGGCATTCATTCAATTTTGTGACCAATAAATAAGTTTCTCATCACTCCACTTTTAATTTCTTTCCAAAAACTTTTTTAAACTTTTTCTTAAACTTGGCTTGCAGCTTGTCAATTACTGCTGCCACTCAACTATTGCCCCCAATGTACCAGTGTTTGCAATATGTTTTACATTTAAAATTTGAAAAGTTAGGTAAGTTTTTTGTGGCAAAATCCATTAGCTAAAAATTTGCAACCCATTTTTCTCGTTTAGTTGTTATAATGATATGACAGATACAAAAATAAATGTAAGGCTAGAGGTTGTCATTTTATGTTGTTCAAGGAAAGACAGTCTTTCCAATCTCCTGTTACACGACCCCTCTTGTGTAACTTAGTGCCACTAACAAAGTCAGTACTTTGATTTGGCCACTCTCCCAAGAGTGTTGTTCTTTTAAGGTTAATGACAGTTTTTACGATTTTTAATACCATTAAAGGTGTTAGAATAAATTAATTCCACTTCATTTTATATAATTATCTTCTTTTAATAAAATTAACATCGAGTCTGTATATGTATGTTACAAAGATACTATTGCAATATTCTATAACACAAAACCAGATGCAGGTAAGTGCACACCCTACAGTCAAAAGAGCATTTTGATCAACAGAAATGTTAGTTTTTGGTTACAGCAGGGCTTACAGCAGCTGTGGTATATGATCTTAGAATGAAAGAAATCTCAAGTAGCTCTAGAAGTAAATTTTTATGACCAGACCTCCCTTAAGCACACACAATGGTTAAGAGGGAATATGTGCGTGAAATTGCCAATTATACACCACTTTCATAAATGGCTGCCGGATTGATATTCTTTTGTTTAAATTCAAATTAGCCTCACTAGCCTCACTCGAGATAATGCATTCTTTTGAATTTTGAACTGGAGAATGAGGCCAGAAAGGCTAATTTAAATTTAAACAAAAGAATATCAATCTAGCAGCCATTTATAAAAGTGGTCAATACTATCGATCCTTACTTAATTCCAAGAGAAAATGTTGAGGAACTACTTAGCAACCTCTTTAAAGCAGAAATTTCTCAGGAAGAAAAGACCACACAATGAATTAGATGGCCACTTTATTCATTCTTCCCCTTGTTGTTGCCAGACCTATGCATTATGGAGAAATCTAATGTCTAAGCATGATGGTCTACACAATCAGTAAGTCATATATTAAAATCCACAGAGATTAATCTTTCCAAACTCATGATTTTTGGCACCAGTATCATGTAAGCACTTAAAGCAGGGTTACACAAAGCAGTGCAAGCCTTTGTATGTTGATACTGATGATGATGATGATGATAATGATGATGATAATAATAATAATAATAATAATAATAATAATAATAATAATATCCTGAAAGATGGCACCAACCCAATGTGCAGAATCTGTGGGCAATTTCAAGAATTGACCACCTTGTCTCCAGATGCCCAGAACTTGCCAAGACAGAGTATGTACAAAGACACAACAAAGCTGCAGCTTACCCTCCACTGGATAATATGCAAACACCACAACATCAAAGTGCAAGATAAATACTACAACATGAATCATCTACTGTGACAGAAAACCAAACAGCGACTATACTCTGGGACATGCCAATCCAAACTGATAAAAAGATTAAAGCAAACAGGCCAGACATAGTGGTAAAAGATAAGGAGGAGAGAACTTATATGCTCATCAATATGTCTATCCCCACAGAAAGGAATACTCCCTTGAAAACAGCAGAAAAACTCTCCAAGTACAAAGATCTTGGGATCGAAATCGAGAAAACATGGGGAATGAAACCAACAACCGTCCCAGTGATCATTGAAGTTCTTGGGCTTGTTAAGAAGGGAATAAAAACCTACATTGGCAAGATCCCAGGCAATATCAGAATAGTAGAGCTACAGAAGACTGTTCTCCTTGTCCATCAAGTAATCCAGCAGACTTATGACTGCCCTAGGCTCATTGATTGAACTCAGCACCATAAGAAAAAAGAGCAAGACTTTGAGGAAATAATAATAATAATAATAAAGAGAAAACACTCAAGTATGGACCGCTTCAATGGGAGATGAAAGCACAGTACAAGGGTTACAAGATCAACTAATACAATGTGATCATAGATGTGTTGGGAGGCTGGAGTGTGGACATAGAAAGATCCCTCAGGATGCTCCTAAGTTCTAGATGTAGAGAAATCTTAAGGCTAATGCAGAGATCGGTCATTTCAAGTACCCTCTGCATCGCCCTGACATTCAAGGTTGCTGTCTAATTGATAGGTTGTAAATAGTTAGCAAAATTGATAGTAACCAGAGGCCAGTCTTTCTAGCAAAGGTTAGGACGTCTTTTTTAAATTAGGTTTTTTTTTTTTTAAGTAAGCTCAGCATCCAGAAAGTTCAGTACTGCAATAATAATAAACACAGGGTCGAAGGGCCTTTTTATCTCTCCATGTTTGCAGATCATGTTCAATGCCAAATCCATAGTTGTTTCAATCATACAGTTACACGAGGTAGGCTTACCAATACCAATGGCATTTCTCATAACTGGATGAATCAGATGGACGAATGTAATGGGGATCAGAAAAAGCTTCCCTTGGTTCGTGTAAAAATAATCAAGATCAAACAAACAATATTCAAAATTTTTCCGCTGTCATTGACACACCAGGAACAGCTGTGATGGGATCGTCAAAAGGCCATTGACAGGTATCTACCCAAGAGAAAGATATCTAAACAGGCACATGCTAATTAGTAGATAGAAAAACTTGCATTTTGTTTTCGTTCAAAATTTTTATTGTTAACATTTCATTCAGTTTGATTCTCTAATGCAAAATACACTTGGGTGTAATGTGAGTAAAGTAGTTGAGTTGTTGCTATTTTCTTTGAGTTA
>NC_142528.1:17009000-17131500 GCF_964205215.1 Stylophora pistillata | reverse complement strand
TATCACATCCATATACTGGTGCATCTTCAAGCCATATCTGCATATAAATGTGAGGTGAGCCTCTCTGTTGATATTCAACTCTGTAAAACCAGTCTGCAATTTTTCCTAATGGAGTAGCCCCACTCAACAAAAAGTGTTTTAAAAAATGGTTAAACTGATAATTGAAATGTCGTGCACATGTCACAGGATGATCACTCTGAATCAACCTAGACTTTTCCTCCCAGTTTAAGTTTTCTAGTTCAGTATCTGAATATTCCTTACCATCAACAAGTTTTCCAAGTATTCTAAGTAGATGTATCCACTGTGTCTCAGCTGATGAAAAGCTACAAAACAAAGTAGCAGGTCCTAGTTGTCTGATCATTGCAAAAATATCTTTTTTGGCCTTCTCAAAATTTGGAGGTGAACCTCTAGGTTCTCTCAAGAATTTGTAGCCTTCATCAAGATGAACTAATCTCTCTAGAGTTCCTTGTTGCTTTAAGTGACCTGCTGTCAGAGTTCTGTTGTTTCCCTTACATTTCCTCAAAGCTATTTGAGATTTTCCTAAAAGAATTTTCATCTGCAGCTTTTTAGTTTTGAAAAATACATTTTCAACACACATAGCAGCTCTTCAATCAGACCTTCTTAATTCTGATTTGCGATTATCACTGAAGTGGACATTTACTAGTCTTTCTTCATTTTCTGGCCTTTTTTGACCGAGGAGTATTCCTGGATAAGCTAATTCTTCAGAATATTTATCTCTAAATATACTTAAAGGCGTACTGCCTTCTCCTGGGGCAATGCTATAGATTTGTTCTTTTTCACTGTCCTCAAGAAAATCTGTGGCAGATAACACAGTATCAGTTACACCTACAGGAATTTCTGCATTATTTTCGATCCAGTCATCAACATATTGATCAGTCTCAACATTAGCATCATGTCAAATATTCTTTACATCACTCCGCAGATTATTAACTTGTGAACACCACTGACTAGTATTTTCATTTTCAGGTAGGTTCATACTTAATCTTTGTGCCCTATCAACACTAAAAGATACTCCTTGCTCTCTATAAAGAATACTATTTTGTAGCTAGCCACTTTGCTGCTTGCACAATTTTATGTGGTCTTACATTTAAAGACAATGCAGAGCCTTTAATTGTAATTGTCTCTTTAATTGAACTCTAATTGTTCCACTTTCATGAGGCAACTGTGGTAACACATTAACAGTATTATTGACATCTGCAGGTACATTTACAACATTTCCTTTTATTTTCAATTGATTTCCTCTTGGAGCTTGCATAAGCTTTTGAAAAGCTAATCTAGGTGCTAGAAGTCTGCACTCCAATTCATTCAAGTCAAAGAAGTCTGGTTAACTGGAAATGACATTCCATTCTTAATTGCACAGGGTGGTATTTTATTTTTTCATAAATGTTTGTAACAAGACTGGCAAACCCACTCCTTATAATCAACACTCTGTTTGCTCAGCAAATATTTCATTACATTAGGATTAGAAAGTCTTAGTTTCTCAGCAGTAGTAACTGTGTTGGTACCATAGCTGATCACAACAGGAACAAATGTACATTGGACCTTCAGACACAGCAGCATGGAATTTTCTTACTTCCTCAGCAACAGTTGTATTCACAATCATTTTTTTTGCACATTTATGTCTATTAGCCAGCCTCTTTTCTCGACATTCAAGAGGTTCATTTCTAGTTTTTTCTTTCTTATATTCACATAGGTGTCGTAGTCTCTTTTCCCTACATTCAGCAGATTCATTTGCAATTTTCTCTTTTTGATATCTACGTTGCTTTGCCAGTCTCTTTTCTCTAAGTTCAGGAGATTCAGTTGCACGAATTTTCCTCTTGTATTCACGTTGACCTGCCAGCCTATTTTCCCTCGTCTCTGGGCTTTCATGAAACCTTTTCTTTTTCTCATATTCGCATCAACCAATCAATTGTTTGTTTACTTTGCATCTTTCATCCAGATACTTTCTTTTCAAGCTGATTGGTTCTTCTGGGTTAGTTTGATTGCTAAGGAATGAACATTTCTGTTGGTAATTCTCATGAACATGTTCTACATCAGGTTGTGTATCACTAATTAAGACCCCTTTGATTTCAAAAGGAACGGTGCATGTTTGAAAGCAAGAGAGTTGCAAATATGGAATAAGGTTTTCAAGTCCTTCAATGCTGAGCAAAGTACATGTCCCAAATGAATGAGGCATTCCATGTAAATCCCTTGAATGAGAATCAAACATTTTAAAACTATGTTGTGGGTTTCTAAAAACTGCAACTGCATTAATCCCAATAATTAACAAACAACAATTGTAATTCTGCTCAGAAAAAAGCTCTGTGAGCACATTTTGAAGAGTCATAGATGGGCCATCGTTAGATGTCAGAAACAAACTTCCTGTTAATAACTCGCTGTATTATAATATATACACTTTGTTAAAAATTGAGACAAAGGCTGGGACATCTGTTAAGAGCAAATAATCATTTGTCTGCACCATAGATCTTAGGGTACTGTACAGGTTATTTCCAGTAACCAAAATATTATTCAAAGTGGAAGAACTCCATAAATTAATCTCTTCTATACGATGGTATATAATAGCAGTAAGTGACATTGCTACACATTGCTTACCAGCATTTTCACCAAAGAGTGCTTCATTTCCTTGATTGTAGTTAGCACATACTGTTCTTGTCGAGTCGATCACTTCAAATATTGTACGACCTGGATTTTCCTCCACATCATTTGCTTGCCTTATAATCAATGGAATATAAGTATTGTAGAATGTTATTTGTGTGAACCAAAATTTGACTTCGTTCTTCATTTTGTATTGCCTGACCACTTGCTTCAACGTTGGTAAGTAAAACACATTTAAATACAAAATCATAAACGCTATGTTCCAAAATCGTCCTCTCAGACGTGATAAAACAGCGTTTGTCTTAACAAAGCTGTCATAACCGCCAATCCTTGACCGATATTGTTCAATTGAAATGAACCTCATGATATAATGTCGAACAATCGAGATCGAGTTTCCAGATGGGATTTGAACCCACAACCCTCCGTGATCTAGTCGGATGCTCTAACCACTGAGCTACAGGAGACTCTACGGTGAGCAAGGGTCAATTAGTGGGTATTGACTGGAACTGCATCACGTGGCTACACAGCCAAACATCAGCTAGCGCATAGAAACTCATTAACAGCATCACGCTGTCACATTAAAGCATCACATGCATTAAAGCATCACATGCAGCCAACCAACCTCCAAATGGAGCATGTATTGATGAAAATAAACAGTTTTTTTAAAAATCGAGTTTCCAGATGGGATTTGAACCCACGACCCTCCTTGATCTAGTCGGATGCTCTAACCACTGAGCTACAGGAGACTCCATGGTGAGCAAGGGTCAATTAGTGGGTATTGACTGGAACCGCATCACGCGGCTACACAGCCAAACATCAGCTAGCGCATAGAAGCTCATTAACAGCATCACGCTGTCACATTAAAGCATCACATGCATTAAAGCATCACATGCATTAAAGCATCACATGCTTTGATCGATTTTTAAAAAATTGTTTATTTTCATCTTTACATGCTCACTTTGGAGGCTGGTTGGCTGCATGTGATGCTTTAATGCATGGGATGCTTTAATGTGACCGCGTGATGCTGTTAATGAGCTTCTATGCACTAGCTGATGTTTGGCTGTGCAGCCGCGTGATGCGGTTCCAGTCAATACCCACTAATTGACCCTTGCTCACCATAGAGTCTCCTGTAGCTCAGTGGTTAGAGCATCCGACTAGATCACGGAGGGTCGAGGGTTCAAATCCCATCTGGAAACTCGATTTTTAAAAAAATTTTTATTTTCATCTTAATAATCGAGATGTGAGCGAAAATTTCGATCCAGTATTCTTTTCTCAGTGTCTATTTCGGGCTCTATCAGTGAATTTTCAGTAGCTATATCAGTGCTATAAAGTGCTCCCTCAGTGACGATCAAGCCGAGTAAAAAATATTGGCTTGCGTTGGCGTAAAAGCCTCTTTTGAACAGAAGTGCAAAAGTGCACAGGACGCACTGACTTCGTGCTATTAAGGCTACGCTGGTTAGCTTGACTCGAAGAATTGCTGTAATGACGAGAAACTGCAACAACAGCTGAAAATAGTAAGATTAATATTAAAAAACACTAACAACGTGCGCACAGGAATTTCGAGGCTATCGTCGAAATTCAGAAGGCTTGACACTTACTTTACAGTCGCTAGCAAATTTACGCTTAACTACGATGGTTGAAAAAATTTTGATACGCTAAAGCAAAAAATAAAGAACAGCCAAAGAATGAAACTTACCTTCGAAACACCAACAATGTATACTGGAAACAAAAACGCAAAACTTGCACAATGTACGCATGAGACAGCCCCAAAATGGCCGATTTACGACGCGGATTCACACGAGCATACCAGTCCCCTCCCCCGACAAATAAATTCGTACTGATCCCTACCACCACCGGGTGCGGCCAATACACGATTCCTCCCAGATGAAGTTGAAGTTTATTTATTTGTTTAAGCAGGTTGATTTATTTGGCAACTGTAATAGCTGATGTGGACCTGCTGTCCTAACCCACCCATCCCAGCCCAGGGGAGGACATCCATCACACAGTAATCTCGTGTGTGGGAAATTAACGTCTCCTGCCCCAACCCTGCAGGAGACGGGACCTCCATTTATTCGTCCCTATCCGAGAAGACTAGAATATCTAACCATTTCTTGATGTTATAGAAAGGTAGCAAATTCTTCTCAATTATTTTAAGACCTTGAGTGTTGGTCCGGCCGGGGCTGGAACCCTCGACCTCCCGCACTACAGTCCAGCACTCTATCCATTGAGCTAACTGCGATCCCGACACGCAGACAAATAAACCCCGCCGATGGTAGCATAGTGGAGGCTACAAAAATGAACACGAAAATATGAAATGTGATGTAACCAAAAATGACTGGCGAACCTAATAAAATAACAACTATGCACGAAACAACCAAAAACGGAAAACAATGTTCAAAAGGCGTTAAATTGTAACCGAAGGTGAGGCGTCGTGACTACACATACAAAAAGTCTTTTGTAAATCCCATGTTAAAACCATGGTCGAGAAAAACTTAACCGCACACTATTTGCCTACAGGGAAGGTAGCAGCTGCACAGATGCTTTGTTATCAACGCGACATCAAGTTCTATAGGTTTTAGATTACAAGGAAAGTAATGCTTTTACGCTGTTCACAGTTGATTTTGGTGAGGCTTAATTCTACCTTAGTATTTAAATGCCTAAATAATTTAGTACCTGAATATTTTAGTGACTATTTCACTAGAAATTGTAATGTATGTTGTATTCTGTCCGTAACTACGTCTCTTTAATCACATATAAGATAACTAACAACAAACGAATTCAATGGAAATCCCTCGCTCGTCGCTCCACGTGTCATTACTTCTTCAGGTCATGTGACCGACACAACATCCCTTCTTTTCTTAACAAAAAAAAGAAAAACTTAATCTTAAACTAGATCATGCGATCAACGCAACTGCAACTATGTCCAGAGTTTTTTTTTTTTTAGCTTTACATAGCTGATGTCTTTATCTCCATTGTTCGCACTGTTTCCCTTTTCTTTTTTTTTTTCTTTTTTTTTTTCTTTTTTTAAAAAATCACAGCAAGGTTCAAGCCTGTAAGAGGCTACTATCATGTCAGTTTTCTTTCTAGGTTACTCCCATTCGCCATAGCGATCTGCGGAATGCCCATCCCGTTGCGGCCTCTGCTCTAATTCAATGTCCTCTTGTAACTCAAACTGATGATCACTGTCAACACATTGTTCATCTCTGGGGGTAAACTTCTTTACTTCTGTGACATTCCTGTGGTATTGAACTTTCTCAGGTGACTGTACCACAACACTATTGCCCTTCTTTTCAATGATTTCATAAGGCTCACTTTCAAATTTGGCTGACAACTTGTTTGACTTTTTCTTCTTTAGAAGCACTTGGTCACCGGTCTGAAGGTCATTGGGTTGAGCACCCCTTCGTTCATCTGCATATATCTTCGCTTTTATTTTCTTTTCCCAGTCGCGATCTCGTAGCTCATCATCATTTACGGTAGTTTCGCGCAACTCAGGCATCTTTGTGCGGATCTTCCGACCAAATAATAACTCCGCAGGGGAAACTCCTGTGACGGTGTGCGGCATTGTTCTGTATGTAGCGAGGTAATGAACGAGCTCTTTCCTCCAAGTTTTTCCTTCTGCTTGGGCAATTCTCATGCTCTTGAGAATTGCAGAATTCTCATGCTCTTCTGTTTTGACGCTCTACTTCGCCATTTGCCTGTGCCCATTGTGGCGTAACCTTGCGGTGTAAGATACCATTATCAACAAGAAAACGCTCAAACTCTTCCGACCGGAATTGTGGTCCGTTGTCGCTCGTTATGGTTACTGGCAGGCCATGAACAGCGAATATCGTCTCGAGGCGTGAGATAATCTGGGATGCAGTAACTGACATCAAGATCTCCGCTTCATAGTACCTAGAATAATAGTCAATGACAACAAGCAGGTACTCTCCTGTTGGCATCGGTCCCAGGAGATCCAAGGATAAGTCCTGCCATTTGCCAAGCGGCAGCTCAGTAGGCATCAAAGGCTCCGGTGGAGTTGCTTGTCCAACTAATTGACATCCATGACACGACCTTACATATTGTTCAGCGTCTTTGTCGATACCGGGCCACCACACTTTAGTCCTCAGTCTCAGTTTCGTAGCAACAATTCCAACATGTCCTTCGTGTGCAATAGCTAGTACTTGTTGTCTCAGAGTTTGGGGAATAACAATGCGAGTTCCACGCAAAACGACTTTGCCGATGGCACAAAGTTCGTCTTTTACCGGAATATATTTACACATCCTTTGTTGTTCCAGACACCTTCACGAATGCATCGCCTTACTTCACTCAGTTCAGCATCACGGTGGGAATGTTCCTCTACTTCTCGTGTTGTCATGGCTTTTGGGGTGGCTGTCTGGGCTATAAACCGTACATATTCTTCTGCAACGTTCCTCGTTTTCTCCTCGTCCAGACTGTGGTAACAGCTCAGTCGAGACAGGGAATCTGCTATGTTCTCGCTACCAGGCTTGTATTCAATGGTGTAATCAAAAACTTGCATACGCAGTACCCAGCGCTCAATGCGGGCAGGGGGTCTCGACCTCTTTGAGTACAAACATTCTAAAGGCTTGTGATCAGTTACAAGGTGAAACTTGATCCCATATAGGTAAGTGTGGAACCGTTCACAAGCCCATACAATCGCCAGCGCCTCGCGCTCTGTCTGGCTGCATCTGCGTTCTGCATCCGTTAGACTTCGACTAGCATACATAATGACCCTGAACTCTCCTTGCTGCTTCTGAGCAAGAACGGCGCCCAAACCCACCGGAGTTGCATCAGTGATTACACGAGTCTCAGCATCTTTGTCGTAATATCCAAGAACCTCTGCTCGAGCCAGTTCATTTTAGCTTCTGAAATGCTGCTGCTTGCTCTGATCCCCATTGGAACACAACATCCTTCTTTGTCAGTCTTCGCAGTGGCTCTAACAGTGTCGCAAGATTTGGAATAAACCTTCCACTGTAATTTACTAGACCGAAGAATGACCTTACTTCTGAAACCGATTCTGGTTCTCTTGCTTCGACTACTACTTTCACTTTGCCAGCGGCCACACCCACTACTCGACTTGACAGGACATGGCCCATGAATGTCAACTGACTCATGGAGAATTGGCACTTTTCTAAGTTGAGGGTAAGGCCAAATTCACGTACACGCATCATCAATTTTCGCAGACGTTCATCATGCTGGTCATGTGTTGCACCATGCACTATAATATCATTTGAGATATTGTGTACCCCTTCAATACCTTGCAATGTCTGCTGGATAACCTGCTGGTATTTCTCCGGAGCTGCTGATATCCCAAACATCAATCTTTTATATCGGTACAAACCTTCGTGTGTGATGAATGTGGTAATCTCACGAGATTCTTCAGATAATTCAATTTGGTGGTACCCCTATCTTAAGTCCAGCTTGCTGAACACTTTACTATTGTTCATGTCTTGAAGTACTTCTGGAATAGGGTATCGTCCACGTTCTACCGCACAATTTGCTTGTCTCATGTCTACACAAAGTCTCACTTCCCCATTGGGTTTTGGGACTACAACTACAGGGCTGTACCACTGAGATGGACTGTTTACTTTCTCAGTGATGTCCATGTTCTCCAGTTCGTCTAATTTCTTCTCGATTTTGTCTCTAAGATTGAATGGTGGTCTGCGCAGAGGCTGAACCACAGGTGCCACATTCTCTTTTATATGCAACTTAAGCTAATATCCTTTTAGCTTTCCTACTCCTGTAAAACAATCTTTGAATTCTTCTACAATGTCACTGCTTACAGAGTTTATGGAACTTCCTATCTGAAGCCCTCCAAGCTTGATTGCTGTACCTCTCCCCAACAGGGGTTGTCCTGTCCCATCCCACTACAAACTCTGCCTCACAAACTTCGTCACCCAGGACTACTCTTGTTTCGAAACAACCGATAAATTTTAAAGGCACACTACTCCCATAAGCATACAGTTCTTTTTGCACCTATAGGATTTGCATTCAATCTTCTGGGATTTTAGCTCCTCCCATGTTCCTTTATCAATCACATTAGTGCTTGCCCCAGAGTCAATAAGCATTCGTACAGAAATCCCTCCAACTAACACATTTATCATCCCACCTGTAGTTCCTCTGCCCACAGTGAATGCGTACTCGTCATCATCGCTCTCAACTCTCAAGTTGTCATCATCAATCGAGTTCACATTCGATCTCCTTTTGTCTGGCACATCTCGTGGAGAAAACCTTTTGTTTCTGGTGAGAGTTTTGGTTTGGCAAACCTTAGCAAAATTTCCTATCTTGTGACACCTCTGACACTCGGCATTTCTTGCTGGACAACAACTGTCACGACTAAAATGACCTTCTCTGTCACAACGACAACATTTGGCTTTCGTTTCTCTTCCTTTGAACTGGACAGCGGTTTCTCCACGTTCGATACGGTTAACTTGTTGACGATCATCTTCCACACCAGTCATTGTTTTCAACTAATATCTACTGCCTCAAAAGATCGAGCGATTTCTTGCACCTTTTCCAGAGTTAGATAGGTTCCCTTTAACAATAGTTTCCGCCGCAAGTCGTCTGATCTGCACTTGTCGATGACCTGAACGCGAATCGGCTCGTCTGCGTTATCCCAATTACAATTTTCCGCTTGGTGTCGTAACCGAGTAATAAACTGATCGACCGTCTCTGCTCCCTCCTGTTTGAGATTTTTGAAGACGTGTCTTTCGTATGGCTCATTTAACCGCGCGCTAAATTGAGCATCAAGTGTGCGTAGGGCTTTCTGATATTCGTCAGCATTGTCTTCACCTACATCTGCCGGCGGTCCTGGATCTTGCAGGGTTTCGAATAATTCTTGCACTTCACTGCCAGCACAGTGTAACAGCAAACCTTTTTTTCGAGCGCTGTTGGTGATTCCTCTTGCTAAGAGGTAATATTCAAAAGAGTTTTTCCACTTTTTCCACCGAGGAGCAACTGAGGTAATCGCGCCTTTACAGTCGAACGGCAAAATTCCTCCAAATTCACCACTTGCCGCTGCCATGTTGATTTATGCGAAGGTACTGAACATCCTCGTCGCCAGTGTTGTATTCTGTCCGTAACTACGTCTCTTTAATCACATATAAGATAACTAACAACAAACGAATTCAATGGACATCCCTCGCTCGTCGCTCCACGTGTCATTACCTCTTCAGGTCATGTGACCGACACAACAATGTACATAGCTATTATACTCGCGGGAGAACAGATTTGCACCTGCCCAAACCGAAACTAAGCCTTGTAAAACGAACTTTAAGGTATTCGGGCTCAGCTATTTTTAACCTTTTATCTCGTTGTATTCAAAACGCCGAGTCACTTTCTTCCTTCGAAGTTTTAATTAATACCTACAATTTTTAAAATTTTATAGACACTTTATTCTTGTAAACTGTTGCATGTTTGTTTATATCTTTACTTATAAATTATTTTTTGTATTTTTAAATTTTATCCTGTATTTTCAGCTTTCAAGATGTCTTGTATTCTTAACTATTTGTAATTTTTTACTCCAGGGCCCCTCTGGATATCAGCCTCGTCGCTGAATGGGCCACCCTGGCTAAATAAAGTCTGCCTACCTACCTTTTGATACTATAAAAAAACTGTCTACTGTTTTCCAAACTCAAACGCTTGCCCCTTACTCCATATATTTCATATACAGAAGCGCACCCAGGCCTTATTTGTTCAATATATTCCTTAACGCTCTTGCGCCAGTTGTCCATAGGGCGGATTTTTTTTTTATTGTAGATTTATTTATACTCGAAATTTATGGAGCTTGTCAGGCACCTAGCTTAGATAGCTAATGAATCGAGTAGAAAATAAATGAAATATAATACTTAAAAGTTACAATAAAAGTTCAGAGATAATAAGTAAAATATAAGGTTAACTAATTGATTAATTAATTAATCAACCAATTAATAACATTATTAAATACACTAATATAACTATATAAATGCTACTGAAAAAATAGGCTACTAAAATTACATCCAGAGTAAAAATTACATTAAGTCTAAGAGCTACAAAGGGTACAATTACATACGTCAAAAGTAATTTTCCTGATACGTGTCACAAACTCTTTTAGTGTTCGTGAAGTTCTTAAGTCATTATTTAAAGAGTTGCAGATTTTTGGACCAAAGTACCTGAAAGTATTTAGCCCATGCTTAGTAGTGTTGACTCTGGGTTGTACAAGAATCAGTTTGCCACGTAAGTTGTGTGAGTTGTTTCTACGCGTCAGCAGAGTACGAAGTGGATTTGATGTTGTCCCGTGAATAACTTTATAAATAAGAATGCACATGTCCTGGACATATTTACTTTTTCAAGTAGAGTACTATAGGTACTAGTGCTGTTGTTAAGGACTGATCTTAAAGCACGCTCGTTGAGTTTTTCAAGTTTAGCCAATGTTGTTTTTCTACAGTGCATCCACACTGTGGAACAATAGGTAAAGTGAGGAAGAATGTAAGCCTTATATAGTGTAAGCTTGGTTTGAAAGCTAAGAGGTTTTCTAAACCGGCATATGATTGCAATTTGCTTGCTAATCTTCTTGCATAGTGAAGCTACGTGATTGTTGAAATTCAGCCGGTCATCTATAAGCACGCCCAGGAGTTTGCAGGTGGTAGAGGGTTGTATAGATGTTCCATCAATCATGAAGCTGATTTTGTCTTTCTTTGCTTGGTTACGTTGGAGGTTTGATTTTGTGAAGATCAAGGATTCACATTTCTTAGCATTTAGAAGTAGGCCGTTGTCCTTGATCCAGCTTGAAACTACAGCTAGTTCAGAGTTTAGGATCCTCTGTACAATTCTCGCGTTTGCGTTACTACAGTAAAGTTGTTTGTCGTCTGTGTTGTAGAGCGTTTTCAAGGCTTGATATTTCAAGCACTTTTAGGTTTACCTTTTGTTTTACTAAGTCTCGCCTTTTCGCCCCTACGTGCTATTTTGATGAATCTATAGTTTTGATCATTTATTTTTAGTGTGTGCTTGAACTTGGCTCAGCACTTACCGTGCTAGACATTTTAATCCCTTGTTATGGTTGAAGATAACTAGTTTGCTAGGTGGTCATGTTTGAGTTGGTAAAACTGACCTTGAGTTTTACCCACACTGAACATCCTGTTTTGGAAGTTCCCACGGTTAGCTAACCCAAACATGTCTGTGATTTTTGTATTTAATACTGGAGCACTCCTTGCTGAAAGTAGTAGAAATAAGCAGTGGAACAAGAGAGAGAATAATGAAGAAAATTACAGAGTCTCAGTACCTCTTGTTAATTTGCCAAGCGAGTGGTAAAACCCCTCAACAAATTTGGTGGAGGACCCGTCTTCAACAGAACCGGTGGAGCACCCATTATCTACAAGTTGGTAAAGTACGCTTGTGGAATTCCTACAATTGTGAGTGGAACTTCGCTTTTATCAGCATGCTTTTCCGTTGCAAGCTAATTTGACTTTCTAAATCTGAGTGATAGCCGAGTTCTTTTATAATGATCTAGCTAGCGTAGAATGTAACAGTTTATTTAGTGTATAGATCAGTTAGCTTCTGATTTGATTATCGCTGTTGATGGTCAATTTCAAGGTTTGGATTTTCAATTTCGCGTCTGTAACGTTTTCTCTTTATTAGTACCGTTTTCGATTGCGTTGCTTTCATTGTTGGGAAATCTGGCTCATGTAGTATCTCTTAAATATTCATCCTGATTACTAGACAGCGAGCGCGAGCCCTGGCTGAAGAAGCCATTCACCAGGAAAACTTAGCTGTAAGTTCGGGTTCGAATGAGTGGCCAGCCCCTCCTCCACCCGTTCAGCAATCTAGAGTACCATTCTTTCGTTCACTTTTTAAATCAGCTAATAGATCGCCGAGGGCTGACGCACAATCGAAGGCTTTTTGTGGAATTCCTACACCTAGTGAATGTTCTCTAGTTTCTTCTTGTACCGGTAGCCAAAGTTCTGACTCCGAAGAAGATCTTATTTATGAGAGCGTCAAGACCAGAGAAAATCTTTCCAATCGTGAAAATGTAAGCGAAGATTCTCTCGAAGCTTGTAATGACTCAGTTGTTAATAGTCGACATAATTCTTTAGACTCAAATCAGTTGTCTCTTGCACCAGCCTATGCAGAAATGGAAGACCAAGTTAGTCAGTTATGCCAAGCAGTCGAACGAATGCAAGCTTCGGTTAATTCACAAAATAGAAGCAGCGGTGTAAAATCGTCAGTTACATTTCCAATTTTTAGAGGTGACGAATCCGAAGACGCTCATGAATTTGTTAGGAATTATAAGAGGGCCGGTAGACTAAATGGTTGGGATGACGATAGTTTAGCATTAGGACTTCCTCTTTATTTAAAGGCCTACGCTAGCGCTTGGTTTAAAACTTTGCCAAGGGCCGACGAGATGTCTTTGGAAGAATTGTCTGAGGAATTAGTCACGCATTTTGCCTCCGGTGCTAGTGAGTGGCGCGTAAGACAGGCGCTAGGCCAACGACGACAACTGGAAAAAGAATCGGTTGTAGATTATGCCTATAGCCTTCGAACACATTGTGCCAGAATTAATTTGCCCAATTCTGAATGGACACACTACTTTGTCCAGGGACTCATTCCCGAGATTCGCGAGTACGTTGTTTTGCAACAACCTGAAAATTTGGAATCGGCAGAAAACTTCGCTAAGCTAAAAGAGTCAGTATTGCAAGGATCGAGTAAACGCGCAGACTTTAACCCTAAGGAAGTATCAGCGCAAATTTTGGAAGAACTCTCAAAAGCAATCAACGCTAAGGATAAGTCAATTAGTGCTGTGGGTCCAGCTTCAGATCAAAACCCTCACATGAGCAAATCTGAGATGAAACAAATTATTAGAGACGAATTCCGCGAATTAATGAGAAGCAATATCAATAATAGACCCAGTGGTTATAATCAGCGCACAAACCAGAATTTTCAGCCAAGGAGTTCCAGGTCTCGTTTTGGCGATGCCGTTTGCTATAATTGTGGTCGAAAAGGACATACCTATTATTTTTGTCGTTCAAAACCTGATCCTAGCAATTTTCGTCGTGGTCGTGGTAGACAAAATTTTTATCAAAATAAATGATCAAAACTATAGATTCATCAAAATAGCACGTAGGGGCGAAAAGGCGAGACTTAATAAAACAAAAGGTAAACCTAAAAATGCTTGAAATATCGAGCCTTGAAAACGCTCTACAACATCTGCATAAGCGGATAGTTTGGCTTTTTTAATGTTGTAGAACAGGTCGTTTATAAAAATGTTGAATCGCTGCGGGCCTAATACAGACCCTTGTGGAACACCTGACCTTATCTTTTCGTTGCGTGAACGAATGACATTTAGCCTAACACATTGTGTTCTGTTTTTCAGATAGTTTGCCAGTAGCTCTAGGCTTTCTAGGCTGACACCGTACGCTGCAAGCTTTTCAAGTAGTAGATTGTGAGGAAGGCGATCAAAGGCTTTGCTGAGGTCAATTAATGTCGTTCCAACAGTGTTGTTTGAATCTAGTTCAGTTTTCCAGTCTTCAGTCAGTCTCAGCAAGGTAGTACAGCAGCTGTGGTTCTTTCGGTAGGCAGTTAGGGTGGCTGGGAAGATAGATTCAAAGCAAGAGGTTAACTGAGGACATAAACTTTTTTCAAACACTTTGCTAATTACAGGCAGAATAGTAACTGGTCGATAGTTTGTTTTGTCCATTGCATCACCACTTTTGAAGGACGGTAAAACCTCCCCATGTTTCCAGGTGCTGGGTATCTCCTTTCTCTTAATCAGTTGGTTGATCAGAGAACAGATCGGTTGGCTGAGACTGGGATAGCCTTCTTTCAAAGCCCTAGGAGGTATTAAATCACACCCGGTAGCTTTTCTGATGTTAAGTGACTTTAACAAGTCTGCTATCGTGGATTCGGTTACTGAGGTGAAGTTAAAGACAACAGTAGAAGAAACGTTGTTCACGATGGTGGAAATACTGGGGTGATTTTTCGGATCAGGCGAGGCCAGTGCGCTTATGCTGAGAAATGATCATTAAGGATATCTGCAATCTGATTTTGGTCTTGGATGATGATGCTTTCGCTTTCCACTAACTGAATAGACTCAGACATCTGACTTTTCCTGGAGAACAAGAATGGTTTAAAGACGCTCCAAAATTCCCAAGGATTTCCGGTAGATGCACTGCATTGCTTGGCAAAGTATTTCTTAATGGCCCTTCTTCTCAGGTTTACGACACGATTTCTTTGTTGACGATATTTTTCCCAATCGCTTGGTTCCTTGGTAGTGTAATATGTTCGTCTGAATTTATTCCTACATCGAATAACGCTATCCAACGGATAAATCGCTATCCGGCGGATAAGTGCCAGCCAAACGTACTGGATAGAGAGTCACCCAGTGGTTTGCGTTATCCAGTCTTCGAACAACTGAGGCCTGGAAAGCGACCCTGAGTCTAACGGTTCTTTGCCTATGATGTATGCCGATGATTCCATTCTTGCTATCCAGGTTTGGAACGAAAGTGATTTAAATACCGCAGCTGATGTTGTAAATATTAACTTTTTAACTGAATGGACTGACAATAACTGCATGAAATGTAACTTTTCCATATCCAAAGAGTTGGTTATTTGAAAGAAAGGCTACCTTATGAAATATATAGAGAGTACAGAATATACAACAATTATTCCATAAATACGCATTTGATATGAAATAGTAAATAGCCAAAGAGGCGAGTCGGCTCCAACTAATCTTGTATTCAGCAATCACGAATGGAATAATCGTTTTATTAAATCTTAGGAAAACCTTGAACGTTTGGATATTTGGTGCATTTTCCAGCTCCGCAACAGTTGGCACAATGCATTTCCATATAAGGTGACTTGGAATATGAACTGATAACCGGAGTCGAGTGAAGCAGTGAGAACACTAGAAATGCAATATTCGGAGTTGAAAATTTAATAATCCTCACTGTTCATAACTATCTATTTTAAGGGGTTACAAACTGTAGGAGTTAAAACTGTAAGTTTTCTGTTCAAATGAAAAATAGATAATTCCAAGCATATAAATGTGTACGCTATTTAAGAGCTCTCAGAGAGGATATAGCTAAGCAGAGATCGATACATTATTCAGTACTTTAGTTATGGTTAGGCTAACTTGTGGAAAGTCTGTATATGGATTATATCATCTGGAAATTTATTGCCATACAATGGTTTCTGGATCGTTGTTACAAACGTAGATACTCGTCCGCTCCAATTACTATTTTGAATTGGTCACAAAAGTCGGATGAATGTATCTAAAAACTTAAGTAGGAGGAAATGTCACCATTACTTTCAATCCCTTTCTGCAAACAATCTAGTCATTTTCAAGCTCAGACAAGTAGAGCCCTTATTTCCGATTTGTATTACAGAGCGGTCCAAAATCTCTTTTATGAAGAGACTTAGTTTTACTTACAATCTAGATGTTAATAGTTATTATTAAAAACTGGATCATTGGATAATGCTATTGAAGACTTTTTATTGGCTTAACCATTATGGTATATGAGCCAATATACCATAATCTACAAATATGGTAAGCGTACGCGTTAGCTTAAAATTAAAAGGGAGCTGAAAAATTTAATAAAATTTAATAATTTAATTTAACATTTTTAATAAAACACATATGTACACGATCCTCGCAGTAATGGTGTTTAATAAAACAATTGTTCCACTCGCGCTTGTTGGATGTGAGATGACTATCTATCATCTCATATCCAACGCACGCTCGTGGAATATTTGTTAAATAGATATCGGTGTATTCCTTTTTCGCAAATTCCTAGGAAATTTTGTAATATTTGATATAACATTTGATATATATTGTTATCAGTCAGATTAATAAAGATAATACATGGCGCACCTAAAGATGAAATTTCTCTTCGAGTGTTTCACTCGATATCTCACACGTACACTGCGCTTACCTTTGAGAAATTGAGTTGAACATGAAAGGAAAAATCCATAAATATATATTTTGTTTATTATACAAACACCATAGACCTTTGCTGATGAGAAAAGTCGACCTTGTTAATGGTGAACGCTTTGTCATTTATAGTTATAAATAGTTACTATTGTAATGGTTATAAATAGTTACTTTTGGAAACTTCTAGACTCTCTTCGGATGCTTATATAAGCAGCTCGCTAGTCAGGTTGTTGTTGTGATTTGGGACTTCGTTCCCTGTTTGTGATCTACAAGCGATATTGTGTGACAAGTGACAAGTGAAAGGATTTTCCCGCTCGGATGTGATACTGACATTCTGCTGTCAAGTCCAGAGTTGTTTACCGTGGAGTGCGATACTGCGAAGGAAGTCTTCAGGAGATTTCGCCAAAGAGAAGGACAGTACTTTGCTTGTGGTCAGATAAGCGTAGAGAAGTACATAGTTAATTTTAGTTGGATTGTTCCAAGAGTAGTCGCTAGCTCGTGTTAGGTTATCTCCCGTTGTTTACAGTTAAATAAATTGTGTTTCGTGGAAATAGCGAGGTTATTATCTTTCTGCCGGTAATCAGTTACCGTAACAATATCAAACACGTAAAAATTATCGAAATTTCACATGCGTGCTGTTACAGCTTTTTTCAGGGCTGGAAATCCTTGTAAAATAGCGCAGTTTGTATAACAAAGAGCACTATTATCATAGTTATTTCTTATCGTTTTATTATTATTAGTATTATTATCACTTATCTTGTTGAGCTCAAAGTCTGCCCAGCTTCCAAGCCCGTCTTTCTCGTATAGTTCTCAAACTTTTGCAAACTCAGAAAGTACGGGGAAGGGAGAGTGAATGACTGCAAGGAATTTAACGCCAGAGTATTGAAAACTTGCTGCTAAAAAATACCTCCCTCAAAGGATTCGCATCTAACAAAATCGAAATCAAATAGTTGACACTGCTGGAAAATCTGTTTGAAACTAAAGAAAGAAGACAGATTAGCAAACTGCTCAGACGAACACTTTCTTTGGTCTGGAAAAGTGAAATGAATAAATAATGAATAGAACAAAGTTCAAATGTCGCCTAAAAAGACTCGAATTTTCCTTTTATGAAATATGGATCCTTGGTCGTGGGCGACACAAAAAAAAAAAAAAAAAAGAAAAGAAAAGTCATAGTGGAGCTTATGTATTCTGGTTGGTCGATGATTGTTATAGTGATTAAATACAAAAATAGTTCCAACTCGGTTTCTGTACATCCTCCTACTTGTATTCATATAGGAATTGTTCCCCCGCCACCTCAGTGTCGATATCTTGGCATAAACTCTACAATGAACGATACATCCGCTGCTAACATCAGCTTAAGAGAAGATCTTAAATCATCAAAGGATGCTCCCTCCAAGGCGGAAGGGATAACGTTGTGCAGTGCTTTTATGCTGACATTTGTTTTAGTTGTCGTGGGAAACTTACTCACGATTATTCTTTTTGCGAAAAACAAAGGTATTCGCAAGAAAAGTTTGTTTCTACCCGTCAACATGGCGTTTGCTGACCTGCTGCTAGGAGTTGTGAGCTTACCTTTATATACTTACTACGTCGGCTTCCACTTCCAGCTGTGGACCACGGGAACGGAAGGCTTTGAGAGCACCAAGGCTCTCGACATTTTCTTCATGGTAGTTGATACATTGTTCTCACAAGCCTCGCTTATTTCTGCAGCCGCCATTTCCTGTGAAAGATTTTACGCCGTGCGTCGGCCGTTTCAGCACCGAACATTGTCAAAACGAGCGTACTGCATTGCTATTTTCGTTGTGTGGATTCTCGCTCTCTTTGCTTCTGCGATCTGGACTGGATTAAATGTCCTCCTTTCTCACAAACACGCCATGGTTGTTTGGGGGGCACATACATTGATTCTCGTGCTTATCATGTGCGGTTGTTACATTGGTATTTGGACAAAGTTTCAAAGTGGAGGTGCCGCCTCTTCACATCAACAAAACAGAGACTTGCAAAACAAGCGCTTGACAAAGACTTTGCTGTTTGTATCTGGCCTTACGTTGCTGGCGTGGTTGCCTTTAGTTATCTTTAATTTCTTAATATCTCTCTGGGATTTAACTGTACAATGGAAATTTTATTTCATGGTAAACGTTTTAAACTACTCCAACGCTTTTGTCAATCCATTTGTTTATGCATTAAGAATCGCTGAGTTTCGACAAGCGGTGTCCATGCGTTGCTTTGGAAGAGAGCCTCCTATTATCACAATGCTAAGTAAAACAAAGGATGAGGGGCATGGAGCAACTGAAATCAGTCATGAACTGGCATTTGAAAACGATGTTATGGATAGTAAATTGTAAATGGAACATTTTACAGTGTAAAACCAAATCTCATGGAGGTTTAAAGTGACGATGGCAAACTGGAGAGTTGTAAGAGTTATCTATTTTACTTGTGCTTGCACTGAAGTGATTAAACGAAACTATTCAAATCAGCAGTCATATATATTCGCAAACACTGTTACACTTGTTCTCACGGAACATAAAGGAGTCAGAACTTTTCTCGGTTGCTCGCGTGACTGCTGCGTTTAATCCTGATAAGAGTTGAGGCACCTGTTTTAAGAAAATTGAGAAAGTGAGTCTACTTAACTATGCTTTATAATAAGAAAAACTGTTTTGTTATAGACGAAGAGGCTACCAGCTGCGTAGAGATTAAATGAAGACTGTCAAGAAACACAGTACGATTTTAAAATGATTGACAGTTGAATAATTTTTTCTTTTAAAAGGAAAATTTTATTATATGGTAGGTGTTTTCAACCATTTCACTCTGTTGTCAATCCAGTTGTTTATGCATTAGGAATTTCGTAGTTTCGACAAGCTCTGTCGTTTTCTCTCAGGGAACCTCATGAAAATGAAGACTCTTCAGCAAAACGCAAGAAAAATGTTTAAATGTCAGGAAATTCCGAGTAAAACCTAGGAGTGCTATCACTATATATTCTAATGATGAAGATTATGATAATGATGATGGTAATACTAGATGATTTATTTATGTAGCTGTATTTCCAAAAATAAGTCCAATATCACTCTAGAAAAGAGAGACATAATTAGGCATGATGGAGTCCGGTATAAACCTACCCTTACATTCACAAATATCTTGAATAACTTTTAATTTGATAACTGAAATCAACCGTTTAGCTTTATTTGTAATTGAAAGTAATTTATGTCGCATATTCAGAACCATTGCTACCACGTATTGTCCTATATTTCTATCTTGTAGCTCACTAAGATTGTTGCATGCAATCTATTTCTCAGTAAATTAGCCAGACATAATAACTATATCAGACTAATGTTTGACACAAGGCTAATAAACAGAAGATAATAAAGGTAGTTATTATCCAACTACACTTCTTAGAGTACAATTAACGCCATAGACGAGTACAAATGTCACGCAGTATTTGTACTCTAAGAGTACCGGTTAAACAGGTTTTCTCGCATCGCGCAAGGATTGTAGTTACGAAAAAGAAAATTGGCGGACAATTTCAATCATATTTCCGACGACGAAGAGTCAGAATGGGTGGCAAGTATAGATCCAAGTTTATTAGATGAATCGAACGAAGATAAACAGCTTGAAGACCAGGAAATTTCTGCATTTATTGAACAAAATAGAAACAGCAACACGACAACGGGCCAATTCCGTTCCGCTTTGCATACTTCTGTCACGCACTCCCTGAAATAAATATCTGCGAAATTCGCCCGCACTGAAATAACAGTTTGGCGTGTTGGATAATGAATAACTTATTAGACGTTTTGTTTAGTATCGCAGAGTATTTTTACTCGTTATTTGTATTTTGACTCGGCCTACGGGCTCGTCTAAATACGGCACAACTCGTAAAAATACTCAGCGATACTACACAACAAAACATCTAATAAGATATATGTATTTTAGACTAACCTGCTGATGTATAATTCGGAGAAAATAAACAAACCAGCAGTCAATGATGAGCTGAGAACTGTGTCTTAGATATATCAACCACTACCGGTTAGATTTGTTCTCTCGCAGTAAAAAGAACTGAGTCAGGACTTTCCTCGGCCATGCCCGTGATTAAAACGTGTTATGCAATAGATACAAAGAAATACTTGTTGATACGCGAGGACTTGTCATTTCCAACTAGACAAGGATGTTTGATATTAGGAGAAATCATCTGGATTAAATTGTATAACAAAATATCCCTCTTTGTTATCCCTTCCGACAAATGTACCGGATCTGTTCGGACAAAGACTTTCCCTTCATAGTGTTCACGAAAGAAATTATCAAAAGCAAATGCAGGATAACAAAAACCCATTGGTTTATAGGGATAAGCACTTGTCCAACTTTGAAATGCGAGCAGTAAATGTAATTTGTCTCTGAACCTTCACCCCTGACGGACTCCCTTACACAGAAACTCTCACTAACATCAAAGCTGACTATAATTTAACATTCTTATTTTTCTAGGAGTCTTGTTAGTGCACCTTAAATTTCCCTTTCGCTCATGGATAAAATTTGCGGGTATGTAGCCTATTTGCCTTGGATTCTTACATTGAACTAAATAAAGGTAGATATAACGAACAAAAAACCAGGGATGGACAATTGGACTGAGGTCCGACGGTAAGCGCTATCTTTACTCAACAATTTTGATTATTCATTATTCATTGCCTTACTTCTCTTATCTTCCAGTCCAGTGTAGACCCATTGTATAAAACAAACCACAAAAAAACCAAACTTAGTACAAAATGGTTGTTCCGACGAACGCCTGTTGATTGGATTGGCGCTGTCAGTTGGAAAGGCCGAACAATGCCGCACGCTTTTATTTTAATTTTACTAAATATATTCAGATAGGTCGTGATAGAAAGTATGGCAATTTTTATTTTTTGTTGAGCGCTCGCAGATGTCGGACTTATGAGTTTTTCTGTCGTTGTGGATTCGCTTTTTTTCGTTTAAAACACAATTTTGTCTCGTCGAAACACATTTTTGGTCCTTCGAGCCGGATTTAATTCGGTCGTTTCTTTCGAATGGCGTTTAAAGACGGAGTCGATGGCGGATTCAAAACGCCCTCGGAAATCGATAAAGTAGAAATCGAAACATGGACTTCGAGGCAAATCGAATATCTTCTTCGAAGAAGGGCAGCGTTCAAAGGAGTCGTAACGAAAAATTCAAAGAAAGCCAAGGATAATATTAGCAAGAACGTTAGCAAAACGATGTTTCTAACCATAGTTAATCGAGCAAAATAACGGAAGACGTAATTGCCTTACAAAGCGATGATGTGACTAAACGAGCAGAGTCATAAGAATGGTTAGACAATTTGCGAGACGAAGTGGAGGATATCGTCAACTCTATTGAAGAGTATTTAGAAAGCTGTGCAGATGAATCGTCACGCGCAAGCGAAAATCTTCCGTGGCCACTGATGTAGTTAGCGAAGTTGACGACAAAGGAAGTCAGACTTCGCAATCGTCCGAGGATTCGAAAGGGGTTAAATGGACACAGAACTTCATCAAATTATTCTCAAATTCGGTACAGTCCAAAGGGAAGAAGAAGTCAACTCTTAAACTCGACTTTAAAGACTTTGACCCGGAAGAAACTGAAGGAAATGAAGAAAACGAACCAAACGAAGACGGACTCCACTCGAGAGATTTCGATAGATTGTTTAAAGGAATTAAGAAACCCGCTTAAACCGTCTTCAGTGGAGATAAAGACCTTTATCACGATTGGAAAGCGCAATTTGAAATATTTGTGGATCGGATGAAAGTCCCAGCTAAAACGAAGATGATGATGTTGAAAAATTCCTTAACTAGCAAGCCATTACGAGTTGTAGAGCGGTTAGGCTACACATCTAAACAATACCAAACTGCCCTGCAGAAACTTGACCAGAAGTATGGAGGTGAAGAACGACTTATGCAACGTTACCTCGAGGCCATTTTGCGCGCGTCTCCTGTCGAGGAGACTAATTTGAAGGAGTTGAAAATTTTTTCGGATCGTTTAATTGACATTGTGGTTAAGCTTGAGGATAGCGACCAACATCAAGAGCTAGCAGGAGTATCTGCACTTTACATTGTAGTACAACAAAAGTTACCAGAGGCTCTTCTTATCGCCTACCAAGAATGGTTACACAGGAGGCCCAGGAAGGATGGACTGTCCCTATTTTATAAATGGTTACAGAAACAAGTTGTTTATCGTACGGAAGTCGAAGATATTAAAGAGAAAACAAAGAAAAAGACAGAGAGTAATACCGAGGCAAGGAAAAACAAGCGTGAGAAAGTAACAGTTCACAACACTACAAGAAAACCCACATCCAAGTGTGTTGTCTGCCAGGGCCCTCATGAGGTAACCTCATGCAAGAATTGGAGTGAAATATCCATTGCGAGTAGATGGGAAACCACAAAAAAAGAAAGAAATTTGTTATTGCTGCTTGAACTCAGGCCATCAAGGGAAGAATTGTCCGGAAAATAGTCGCTGTGGTATCAATGATTGTAGAGGCACACATTACTTCCATCTACACTTCGAACGTCGATCTAATCCACCTGAACGTGTAGACGCTGCTGTAGAAACCCGGAATGCCTTCGGCGACTCTGAATTCGCAGGGGACGTTGTTTTGCGAACGGTTTCTGTCTGGCTTATAGGTTCAGAGGGTCAGCGCATCCAAGTGAATGCCTTTCTAGACGACGGGTCAGATTCAACCTACGTCCGAGATGACATCGCGACAGCCCTTGGCCTCGAGGCTAAAGAGCAAACCCTCAGATTGACAGACAGTTGTATTCCTCTTACAAGTAAGAAGGTTTCGCTGACGATAAAGAGTATCGATGGGGAGACTCAAGCTACTGTGGAAGCATGGACACTGAATGAAATGTGTCAAGGCTTGTCTATTCCAGACTGGAGTCAACACAAGGTTAAATTGAAACACCTTAAGAACATCCCATTTCCTAAAGCCCCTGGAAGGAAATTAAACGATCGACATTCTGATCGGATCAGACCATCCCGAACTTACGCTAGCATTAAGAGAGTGTTACGGCCCAATTGGAACGCCCATGGCAAGAAAAACGCCATTGGGATGGACTTGTGTCGGACGTTTACCCGCCTTTCGTTGAGCAAAGAGGATAACCTCCGCCAGAACCTTTCGTATCCAGACCTTGTATGAAGTCCGTCTCGATGAACAACTACGGAATGTGGGAGATCGACTCTCTTGGAGTTAGAAACTCTGACGACAATCAGTTGAACCAGGAGGAGATCTTAGCTATGTCTAAGGTCGAAAATTCAAGGAGATGGACTGGGGGCCGTTACGAAGTAGCCATTCCGTGGAAAGAAGAGACCCCCTCCTTACCTGATAATCGAGAAGAAGCGGAGAAACGCTTGCTTTGTCTGGAGAAAACCCTCCTCAAGAAACCGGAAGTTGCGAGTCGTTACAAGGACGCGATGAACGCCAATGTCCTGAAGGGCTACGTACGGAAGTTGGAACCTAATGAAGCAGAAGACGGTCCAACCTGGTACCTTCCACACTTTCCAATTATTAGAGAAGATAGAGAGACTACCGAAGTACGCATAGTATTTGGCTCGGCTGAACGATGCAAGGGGGTCTCCTTAAATGACGCGATGCTCACCGGGCCTAAACTTCAACGAGATGTCCTGGAGGTACTGCTCCGATTTAGACTAGGACCCGTCGCTCTAGTCGCAGACATCAAGGAAATGTTTTCTCAAGTTGTCCTTGCTGGGAAAGACCGCAAGTATCACAGACTGTTATGGAGAGATCTCGATCCCGCAAAACCTATGGATGTCTATGAAGCAGTCCGTCTAACCTTTGGAGACAGCATCCCCTTACCTCGCACAGTTCGTGATCCGCAGCCACGCCCTAGATTTCAACGAGAACCACCCAGCAGCCGCTATAGTCTTGCTCCGAGATATGTACATGGACGATATCCTACACTCAGAAGAAACTGTAGAAGACGCTGTTCTCGACTGTGAAGACTTGATAAAGGTTCTGGGTGACGTTGGTTTCCATGCCCAAAAGTGGTGTAGTAACCGAACAGAGGTCTAAGAAGGAATCCCACAAGAGGATCAGGCAACGGGCGTAAAGCTTGACGAATCAGAACTACAGAGTATCAAAACATTAGGAGTCCACTGGAATGCGAGTGAAGATGTTTTCACGTTTATTGTTAAAGGAATCAACCTGTCCTTCTTCACGAAGAGAGGCCTGTAAAGCCGCATTGCTACACTGTTTGATCCTTTGCAGTTCTTGGCACCATACATCATCAGAGCTAAGATGGGTTTACAAGAAGCCTGGTTGCGAGGTCTTGAGCGGGACGAAGAGTTTCCTGACGATTTAAAGTTGAGCACTCACCGATGGGCCGAACAGTTGCCCGAAGCTTCACAGGTCAAAATCCCACGTTGCTATCGACACCACGAGGAAGCAGTGGAAAACGTTTCGCTTCATACATTCATTGACGCGTCACGACTAGCATATGCCGCAGTAAGCTACGTCAGAGACAGACACGTGAATGGTGAGATCTCAGTTGCCCTAGTAACAGCCAAAGCAAGAGTAACACCGATCAAACTGGTCAGCGTCCCACGCCTTGAGTTAAGGGCAGCAGTACTTGGAGTGCGGCTAGCTGAAACGGTCTCTGAAAAGCTTGAGATTCCAGTAATTCAACACACCCTGTGGACGGACATTATGAATGTAATCTACTGGATCCAGGGCCACTCAAGACGACTGAAATCGTTTGTTGCTAATCAAGTAGCCGAAATTCAACGGAAATCTGACCCAGCTCAGTGGCGACACGTACCAGGAGACCAAAACCCCGCTGACGACGCCACAAGTGGTCTGGACCTACGAAACCTATTCGTCGGAAGTCGCTGGTTCAAGGGACCTGCCTTTCTACAAGAGTGGGAGACATCCTGGCCTTTAGAAAGTCACCCCCTTTCGAATGATTGCAGTGAGAGAAGTAAAAGAGAGCTGACAAAGATCAACCTGACGTTTCAAAGCAAGAAGGGCTTGCCTTTGTTTGATATCGAGAGGTTTTCTTCCTGGCGTCGATTGTCAGGAGTTACAGCTTGGATCTTGAGATTTATCTCCAAAAGTAAAAGAGCAAGACTTCAGTAAGGCCAGAAAACCGGAAACGAGCAAAACGGTCCACTGGGAAAGATCCTAGAACCGAAAGAAATCAGGGATGCAGAAAAGTACTGGATTCGAGAAACTCAAAGAGAACGCTTTTTGGAGGAATTGTCAACCTTAAGAGGAGGAAGGAGTGTATTGAGAAGCAGTCCGTTGTGGAGATTGTCGCCGTTTGTGGACGATGATGGAATCTTACGTGTGGGTGGGAGGCTAGAAATGTCCAATCTACCTTACGACGCTAAACATCCTGTCATTTTACCGAAGAAACATCACATTTCAAAACTTGTCATCGCCCACATTCATGATCAAGGAGATCATAAGCTCGGAGTGAACTTTACGCTTGCTGAGTTGCGACAGAAATACTGGATTATTAATGGGAGAGAAGAAATTAAGTGATGGAAACGAGAGTGTAATGTCTACAAACTTGGAAGAAGACACAGGAGAGCAAATCATGGCATCCCTACCTGAAGCTAGACTCGGCACATCATTGCGATGTTTTGGTCGTTGTGGAGTCGATTTTACTGGCCCCTTAGTCGTTAAGCTGACAAGAAAGGTGACCGCAAAGCGTTATCTATGCCTGTTTATCTGTGCCAGTTCAAGAGCAGTTCATCTAGAAATAGCTTACTCGATGGACACAGCCAGCTTTCTTAACGCTTTTTCCAGAATGGTCGCTAGACGTGGAAAACCGGAAGTGATGATTAGCGACAATGGGACGAACCTCACGTCAGCTGAAAGAGAGTTACGTGTCCTAATCTCAACTTTGGATCAAACTCGGATCAAAGAACAGGCTGCTCATGAGGGAATACGATGGCGATTTAACCCTCCCGGTGGATCGCATCATGGAGGAATTTTCGAAGCCCTGATCAAATCAGCTAAGAAAGCTTTACGCGCGATCCTTGGAGAATCCAGGACTACGGATGAAGAGCTGTTGACCGCCGTGGTCGAGGTAGAAGGAATCTTAAATTCCCGCCCGCTCAGTTACTGTAGCAACGATACCGACGACGAGAACGTTTTGACACCGAACCATCTTCTTTACGGGCAAATGGGTGGGCAACTTGCACCCAAAGTCGCTGACGAGATTGCATTCAATCCCAGAAATCGATGGCGGTTCGTTCAAGATCTTATCAACAAGTGCTGGAAAAGACTGATGAAGGAATATCTGTTGACCCTAAACACTCGAAACAAATGGGTTGAGGAGAAACGTAACCTTGTTCCCGGTGATGTAGTCCTGGTGGTGGACCCTGGCAATCTACGAGGGCATTGGCCATTGGGTCGAATTCAAGAGGTTTTTCCTGGCCCTGACGGAAAGGTCAGAGTTGTGCGTGTTAGAACAGGAGGTAAAGATTACGTGCGACCGATCACGAAATTGTGCTCATTAGAGATCTGAAGAGGAACAGTACACAGTCCTGTTCGAGGGGGAGGATGTTCCGACGAACGCCTGTTGATTGGCGTGGCGCTGTCAGTTGGAAAGGCCGAACAATGCCGCACGCTTTTATTTTAATTTTACTAAATATATTCAGATAGATCGTGATAGAAAGTAGGGTCATTTTAATTTTTTGTTAAGCGCTCGCAGATGTCGGACTTATGAGTTTTTTTGTCGTTGTGGATTCGCTATTTTTCGTTTAAAACACAATTTCGTCTCGTCGAAACAATGGTAATGAATCCTTGAATGGTTACTAGTGTGTACTCTATAGTCTCGGGCAGGCAAAAGCCATTGATGAAAACTGTATCTGCGACATCGGCACTATTCACCGCCTTTCCAAATAATAGTAATAATAATGATAAGACATTTATACAGCGACCTTTCCCATGTGTCCAAAGACGCTATTCACAAAGTCATAATTCAAAAATAGTTTAATATAATTAAAATTAGTTAGTTAAGATTATAAAACACCAAGATCATTTCATGAATTTAAAAAGCACGTGTAAAAAGAGCAGTTTTAAGCCGTCTTTTAAAAATGTTAAGTGATCCAGCATCCCTAACATGCTGAGGAAGACTATTCCAGAGAAGCGGTGCGACAACAGAAAAAGCACGACGGCCATAACTATCTGTGTGGAAGGCAGGGACGACTAGTAGATTCTTCGTTGAAGACCTAAGGTTGCGTGGTGGTTGATAGTTTTTGAGGTCATTAATGTAAGTCGGAGCGAGACCATGAAGAGCCTTGTAGGTAATAGTAAGTATTTTAAATTCAATTCGGAGATCAATCGGAAGCCAATGGAGTTTTTTGAGGACAGGTGTAATATGGCAAAACTTTGGTGAAACAGTAGCAACACAAGCAGCTGCATTCTGAACACGCTGAAGCTGTTTAATCAGACACTTCGGTAAACCATATAATTGCGAGTTGCAGTAATCAAGTTTTGATGTGACTAAGGCAGAATCGTCCAGCGACTTGAGTCAGTTTGGTTATCCGTGGTGAATGTCTCTATGTGCTTACTTTTAGTGTTGCCGGATTTGACCCGACAAATTTTTAGTTAACAGAAGTCTGAGACTGCAGTACTCAGTAAGATGAAAATGATTTAAAAATCAAAATAGTTCTGTAATCCAGTATGAACAGAATAGTAGTACAAATTTGTACGAACGAAAGAGAAATGGTACTTACATGACTACGCCTTGAACTGACAACCTATCTGTACCTCAAACCCTGCAACTAAACCACACTTGCTGTGGTCATTGAGAGCAAAGATGCTGGCTTTTACTTAAAAAGTTGGACATCCACCCTGCAGTGACAAAGATTCCAGTTTTTTAATTGTATTTTTTTCTGAATTTATTTTCATAGAATGAAACAACATCTTCGCTTTTCGCCAAAACATTAAGCGACCTCATAGGCTCATCTCACTATTGATCTGTACATGTAAATAGGGCTATACAACTAATTAAAATAGGCGACTTAGCTATCCATAAAGGCGTAAAGTTTTCCATTTTCGAGAGCGAAGCTCAGCTCTTTGGCAGCATGGAATAATCCATTTTTTAATAATTTTCCTGTACGTACGTTCTTTGACTGGAAGTTTGACTTCTCTGATCCTCTAGCAGTAAAGAATCATTTTAATAAAGGAGAAGTCGGCTCCAGGAGCCATAATATTACTGTCTCCTTCTCCCAAGTGTCTGTAAATATTTTTACAATTGATACACCTTCAAGCTTATTTTCGTTGAAAAACTTTCTTAGCCTGGTGAAACCACCATTTTGAATCTTACAAGGAAAGTGACTGTTCACCATTATTTTTTAAATCTCTCAGTGATCTGTTACACAGAAAGGTAGCTGTTTGAGTACCGAGGACGAAAGGAGGACTGTTTAAGAGCGTGTCCACCTGAAAACCATGCAGACGAGTCTACACGACCCCACACTGAATTCGCTCAAATTTGGCTCACTTGTTTCCCACAATGAACCTACAATCTAGACCAAACAGTTTAGCTAGATACTACTTTTTGAGAGAGCTATACTAGTTTTAAGTTTTTCTCAAAAAATGCGCAAAAATCAGTGCCAAAAATGCAGTGAATTCATGATGCTGGTGTTTCTGCAAAATCTCAAGCCATCACAAGAAATATTTCGTTAAGTGAAAGTAGAAACCTATATCTTTATGTACACACATAAAAATATACAATTGTCTGTTTTTATATTTGTGAGCCATCAATCAAACTTGACAATTTTCACCATTTTGCGAAATAACGGAAAATACTTCTAAAATAGCGGGAAAAAGTAAACAAGCGGCCATGCTTTGATTCATTTCAATGGTTTTTCCAGCTTGGACAACTGATGGTGTAAGCAATTACGAAAATAAAAGTGTGTGATGTTTACATTTTAGATGAAGAATTTGCCCTCGAAGTACGGCAATTAGACGTGCCTGGGAGGGTCACGTGACACGTCCCGGAATATCGTAATACAGATTCCGTTTGTTCATAGGTACAATTACAATTTATCACTTATAGAGCGCTATTTACAATGACAGATCAACAGCGCTTTACAATCAATCCTAACCCGCCCATCCCACCCCAGGGGAGGACATCCATCACACAGTAATCTCGTGCGTGGGAAATTAACGTCTCCTACCCCTAACCCTGTAGGAGACGGGACCTCCATTTATTCGTCCCTCTCCGAGAAGACTAGAATATCTAACCATTTCTTGATGTTATAGAAAGGTAGCATATTCTTCTCAATTATTTTAAGACCTTGAGTGTTGGTCCGGCCAGGGCTCGAACCCTCGACCTCCCGCACAACAGTAGGTCTACATAACGCGAGGAAAACTTCAAGAAGATCTTAAGGAGTATTTTGAAAAAACATTTTCACGTTTCATTCCTGTTTTATCTCATCTAAAAATCATATGGAAAGCCCGGCCGCTTTTTAACATTATTTTTTTTTACTGCACCGCAACTTCTAGGCCCTTTTAAGTAAGAAAAGTACTTATTTGTTTGTAGTAAAAGCAAGGTAATGATTAAGTATATCGAAAATACAAATTTAAATTATTTTGGCTATTTTTGTTTTCCGACGGCATTATTTTGGTAACGCGCGGAGGGGATTGCTTGACACACACGCTTTCCCTGCATAACCATACCGCAGACATTTCATAAACATGGGCGATTTTAAATGTATGTGTTCTTTTCAGCAATATTTTAAGAAAGAATGTAACCTTTCTGCTCAAAACAAGAGCGTCATATCTTTTGATTGTGAAGAATTTTTCTTGCAGCACAAAAGAGCACTTATATGGTTGTTTTAGCCTCCCGGGAAGGAGTAGAGGAAGACGGTAAATTATGTTTGGCCCGCGTTGGATTATTCTTCGAGTGCGGAGAAGATCTCACAATAATTTGTCCCGAGCACAGGAACGAATTTGGCTTGGGATGGGGGCCAAGTAAAGTTTGTAAATATCCTGAGCATCAGAGCTAACAGAAACCGTACAGAGGGATATCCAGGGAAATGTCGAGAAAAATATACTTACTCTTCAGTGTGCCTAGCGAGACTGGACAAGGTAACTCATTGTAATAATACTGTGTCGGAATACCGGCTACTTTTTAAAATGAACACAGCATGAGATAAAATATAGGTTTTGTCATGCTTCCGAGTTAAAACAGTATTATTATTTTGGTTATCTGGGGATACTGATGTAGGAAATTTTTATCTAATTACAGCGAGACTGCGCTGCTCCGAGGAGACAACTAGTGATACACAGGTAAAATACTGTGAAATATTAGTCCTTTTCTAAACCGGTAGTCATCCCAGTAAATTTAGTTTTAGGCTTTTATGCAACAATAAGGCAACATTTCACATACAGTTTTCATCTCGTAAAGTCCTGGCAGCGAGTGCCAGCCGAATGTATACTATACTCTATTTGCAAGTGGGGTGGGGGAATGGAAAATTTTGAAATCAATTGTTTGTAGAACCGTAAACACTGAAATGAAATTATTTGCAGGCGCAATAAACCGAAATAAATTGTAGGCAACCCCCCAAATAAATTTTTTGCTGCTGCAAAAAGGACATAATAAGTTGTTTGCATGCAAAACAATTTTTGTCTCCCCCCCTCCCTTTAGAGAAGTAGTGGTCTGTCCTTAACAGCTTATATTTGTGCGCTCAAAGCATGGTTATTATGGTTACAAGAAAAGACATGGTCTTTGTACCCTTTAAGACACTCGAAGAAGGTGAAAGGTGAAGGATGACAATTTGATTGTGTTCCCACGGCACACAAACCCTTTCTAGAACAAACTCTATTTTCAAACTCTATTTTCAAACTGAATGCAGTTAGATCGCCACATTGATGCGCCACGCAAACAAACTCGATATTGTCTGTCCGTGGTTATAATTATCAATAAAACTGCAATGGAGTTTAAAACTCGAAAACAAAGCAACAGTGGCAACAGGTACAACATTGCACCTCGTAGTATACTGAAAGCCCATGCCCGAAGATCCAGCATGCTTCGCGCACCTCCCCTAAAGGTCACAGCACCTGAAGCTTTAAACATGTACTTACTCATGTCTGTGGATGTTGATTTGCAGGTCATGATGTTACTACTGCAGTGCAGCTGAAGGAGGCTATTGACTCGTACGGGGCAGTTAAAGGCTGCTGGGCTGCTGTATGCGAACTCCACCAAGCAAAGCAAATGTTAACACCCGTAAGGTGGGCAGGCATAAGCCAGCTAAATAGTTTCCTGTACGAGTGTGGTAGTATCAAGGTGTGACGCGCATTTCGTATGGGACTACGATCTCGGAAAAAGGCTCTTCCCATGGAGTCAACGCAGCAAGTGACAGGTATAAAGGTTTTGAAGCCTTTCTGCGCACTAGACACCGCAAAAGGCGCCTTGGAAAAGCCAGCTTTTCGGTCGAGAAATTCACCATCAGCGAAAGATGTGGGGAAAGGTAACTGCGATGAAAATGCAAGCGCCTTGTTTTCATGTCCTTAGGAAGGGTGTATTAAAGTCTACCGCTCTAACCACTACCTGGTCAGCCATCTTGACTCCGGCAAGCACCAGTACAAACTTCATCAGGAAACCAGTACGATCATAATAGACGGCAATGGGCGGTGAAATGCTCCTCTCTGAAAGTAAAACTACCAGAGACCCACAAGACCTCCAGTACTTCTACCGCCACCAGTTCCAACAGTGTGCCTTGTGGCTGGGCCCTCAAGGAAGTGCAGCAGGTTTGCAGAACAGGTGGAGAACTTCCTTCTCGAGCTATTTCTTGTTGGTGAAGAGAATGGGCGCAAGGTGACCCCGCCTGATGCTTCAAGACGAAGACGCACGCTATGTCGGGAGGGTACTAATCAGCGCTTGTTCGACAAAGAGGAGAGGCTCACAGCTCAGCAGATTGCAAGCTATTTTTCTAGACTGGTGACCTTAAAGAAAACCGGAAAATTGCCACAGGCCAGCGACATCAACGTTGGTGACCAAGATGTAGAGCCACTGGAAAGAGAGATTCGACGGTATAATCTCCGCGAGAGGGTGAAACATCAACTAACTCTGTGAACACGCTTTAAACTATAGAATCGCGAAGCCTTGCATGCGGAGTTTCTGGTAGGGGGTGTCTTTAGTCTGGTCCTTCAACTCATATGCCTTTTTATGCAGTGGTTCCTCCTTTTCATTAAAAAAGCCTGCGGTGTGGAAAGGCTGGATTGGAGGTGACATTAGGGAGAGGGGTACGGGTAGCGGACCAGAAAATAGAGTTTGTTCTAGAAAGGGTTTGGGATGAACCAGATGTAAAGAAATAGATATAATACTCCCCAACTCAAACAAAACAATAAAATCAAATCAGCATTTATGGTTCAGAAACACCGAGGGGGAGGGGGTAATCTTCTTATAATGATACCCTGATAACTTGGGTGCCCTGTGGTGCTATTAACAGATCGTTTTCGATGTGTAAAGACCCCCTGTAAAGCATTTTATGTTATCTCTTCAAACGACTTATTATCCGAATAAGTGGCCTGTGTGAGTATTGAAGAATCTCTGAGCAGTTTCCAGCCGCAGCCGTCATTCTAAAATGCTGCATACGGTTGCGTGTATGAAGTCAGCGACCGAGCGGTAGTTTCCCGTGTACACCAGGCTTGGCAAGTGTACTTTATTAGCACTCTAAATTGGATTTATTTCACCAGGTACATTTTATAAACCTAATATTGTGTATTTGAATTTATTAAAAACTGGATCATTGGATAATGCAATTCAAGACTTTTTATTGGCTTAGCCATTATGGTATATCAGCCAATATACCATAATCTACAAATATGGTAAGCGTACGCGTCAGCTTAAAATCAAAAGGGAGCTAAAAAATCCAGTTTCTTCTTACAAAATAATAATTTCTTGAGGGCGTTTTTAATAAAACAATTATTCCACTCGCGCTGGTTGGATATGAGATGATTATGGCCAACGAGGCGCGTAGCGCCGAGTTGGCTATCTATCATCTCATATCCAACGCGCGCTCGTGGAATAATTGTTAAACAGTATGAGTCCAGAATGTCTTCACCAGAATCATTGGCATGTTTAACCAGATGTCAACTGATTACGGTCATAGTAGTACCCATTTGTCATTCGCCCGTTGTCGTGAGAAAAATGCCGATACAAAATAACTGTTTCGTATGGCTATACGTACGTAACTTCACACAGATCTTATCACCTCTATATACTCCTAAACAAATAAACTTTATGGAAATGTAGTAGTTTTGAGCAGAAACAAGGCCGCATCCGAGATGTTTTAAGCGATTTTCACTAGAAACTGGAATCTTGAAAAATCTCGATTTTTGAGGGTTTTCTTGAAACATTAATATTTTCGAACATAGTTATCGCATCCTCTTCAAATTTAGTTGACTCGAATAAGTATACTATCCATTTGAAATTGGCAAGGATTCTTTATTATATCTACACCCAATAGTCTCTGAGCAAGTTGTAAACTTCATGGACGAATTTACCATGATTTTGCTTAAAACTGTGTGTCATTTCAGTCGAACCACTGTATCTCGTGAACTGTTCGGACTTTGGGAAAATATTTGCCAGGCTTTTAACTTGCACTAATACCAGTATGTACACAAAATAGCATGAAATTCTGGAGGGTACCATGTGGACTCAAATTATGCTTGGATCTCACGTGGACACGTTCTTAATTAATTCTATTGAATCATAGCTGTAAATCTTAGTTCATATGTCTAATTGCTTCGCTTTAATTGAAGTTCTTTCGAGACCTCATTTAAATGAGAGCACTTCTTATTTATCAGAGTTGGATGATCTCTTATCTTTCATTTCGCAGGAAAGAATCAAATACAAATTAATTAGGAGCGAAATATGACAGTTGTTTATATCTTCCTTGAGATGAAAATCATGATTTGAAATAAGTTCTTGCGTTGCATGTTTTCTTCCTGCTTTGATACGTTTGATCACTTTACTGAGTGTGTTTTCACCAGACCGCTTTTCAAGCTGAACATTATTTCTAGGTGTTTGTTAATAGACCGACATTTACTAGGGATGTTATTAAAAGTGGTAACGGGGAACGGGAGCGGGGAACGGGGAACGGGGAACGGGGAACGGGGAACGGGGAACGGGGAACGGGGAACGGGGAACGGGGAACGGGGAACGGGGAACGGGGAACGGGGAACGGGGAACGGGTGTACAGCGGTAACCCACCTGGGAATTCAAAATGGCGGAGTAAACGATGTTTACAAACACTGATTTTATCGCTAGGTCGCCGCTTGCAGCGAAACTAGACGACTCGCTTTTATTTAACTATTGCCCAGGCAAGGCCACGAAGCCTAGTATTTCGAGGCGAGAATTCGAAGTCAACGTTTCTGCAATGGCTGCCACCATTCGTTCTGACGTCTCTCTTTGTTTTTCCTTCCTGAAATCTGCATCTTTTAGCGGAGTTTGGGTATGTTGGTTGTTTGCATTGCCCAACAGCATTTTTTGCAGATAAGTAGCAAGGAGGTAATATCTTAGGTTAACAGAAATGAGCTAGGAAACGTAATAACCAGCCTAGTTACTAAAATTACTACATGCAGATATCTGCTTACCTTACCGCAAAATAACGTCAGGAACATATCGTTGTATCGACCCATAAATTTCCATGTAAACAATAGAGAAATCAAACATTGACAGAACTTTTAATAACATTTAATTCAACAGGAAAACATCAGTTATGTCTTCAAGAATGTAGGTGTATGAATTCACATTCATTCTGATGCTTACAATAATATTTACACTGCATTGATCATATTCAAGAGAAAGTGATTGCCATATTGGGCGTGAAAATCATTCAGCTGTTTGCTTTACAACATCATTATTGACATTGCTAGGTTTTAACGGTGAAGATATTGGAGGTAAACTTCACTACCTTGCAGTACAATTACTCTATGAATACAAGAATAAATGTCGCGAGCTTGTAGCTCTGAGTTGATTATTCAAATGTTGTGGATGAATTGTAAGATACTCACCTCTCCGAGGATTTGATTTCTATGCAACCTGCAATGTGTGCCAGACAAAAACTAAATTTACGAGGCACTCAACATTTCAAAGTAAAATCCTTCAATAAAACCTACACTTACCGTCCATGCTTTTTGCTCCGACGATCGCGTTCGAAGAGCACGTACTACTAGTTGCCAGACTCTTTTAGTTCCCCTTACTTCGCCATTTTGAATTCTCAGGCGGATTACCGCTGTACACCCGTTCCCCGTTCCCCGTTCCCCGTTCCCCGTTCCCCGTTCCCCGTTCCTCGTTCCCCGTTCCCCGTTCCTCGTTCCCCGTTTCCCGCTTCCCGTTCCCCGTTCCCCGTTCCCCGTTCCTCGTTCCCCGTTCCCCGTTCCCCGTTCCCCGTTCCCAGTTTTAGCAACATCCATTTACTAGTTAAACTTGACATCTGTTTTCACTGTGAAATTCAACCGAAATTTAAGCCGTTTACTCAGAAGATTCAAATTACAAAAGCACGCAACTTTGAAAAAATGGCGGGAGACGAAACATTTCCAGTGACTTCTGTTGTATTGATTTCCGCCATATTTTTCCGAAGGAGACGGTGTTTCTTTCAGAGGATGCTATGGATTGTTGAGCATTTTTGCTCAAAAGCGGGTATTGTGGGTTCTGCATGCAGCCACCGTGAAATAAGTAAGGTCCTGGCCGAGGAACTGAGGGATCTAATGAGGCCGGAGTAAATCGGAACGGGAAAGTATTACGAGTGAATTCGTCTGCCATTTCGAAAGTACTGTTTGCAAAGTGAACCACGAGGTGAGCGCGAGCGTCTGGAAAATATCAGCCAGTTCACGGTTTGGCAGGCATCTTTCACTACAGGCAATGTGATTGGCTGCAGCATTTATCAGGACTATTTATACCATCTCGCGAGGTAGTATAACTTTGCGGGAATTTCTGGTCATAAAGGCGAGATGATCCCTTGTTTTTTCTTGTGAAGACAGCTCGCATCTTTAACTCGCTAAACTTAGGACGAGCTGTTTTCACTGTACCTCTGGAATTTTCCGACTTTAACTAGTCAAACGTGTCCAAATGAAACACACCCACTTTTCGGCTACTTCATGCTGTGATTCATTCAAGGCATTTCTACATTTATGACAAAGCGATATACAATAACTCGTAAAAAAAATGAAGTTTCTCAAGCTGGAAAAGGGGGAGCAGCTACCAATATTGCAATATTACAGCTATCACAACCTTATATTAACAGCAATATCTTATGACAAAACTGAGACTATTAACTGGCACTTTACTATATAAAAGTACTCGGACAGCGTGAGTCTTTACATTTTTCCATGTTTAGTCAAAGTGATTTTCCTTGCTGCCACAATTAACCATTGATGGGAATTTAGTTCAGGCTCAGTTTTCTTCTCAATCTCATACCCTCCCAAATATCCTGGAAGAATCGAGTTATTATGAGCGAGGCTGAACATTAGCAACTACTGAGGATTTATTTGGTCGGCTGTTAGGCGGTCGAATCTATGAAAATGGTAGGCGAGATTTTTCATGAATCACTATAAACTAAAAAAGTATTTTTGTACAAATCATCTTGGGCACTTTTTTTTTTTTTTTTTTCATGTTTTCTAGTTGTGCATTTTAATTTGCCTTCTCTTCCTATCACTACGTTAGTTTCTCGGGTAAGATCTGTTTTCCTTGTTATCCGACTATTTCGTTAGTATATTCTAGCTGCAGTTTTAGTTTGCCTTGTTATACTAAGAATGACAACTTTACCTAAAGTGCATTTTGGTCGAGAGTGACCCTTTAACGAGGGTAACCTTTGAAAATAGCCCAACTGATTGAAATAAGTAACAATAGTAAGAGTACGAGTAATAAAAATTAAAAGTTGAGTGCAAAGAAAGTTTCAAGGTTGGCCAGTAATATCACAAAGACAATATTGTGGAGGTAATGTAGGTGTAATATGACAATTCTGTGAGAGTTGAATCCATTTTGTGCATGCTCTTTTGTTCCGAGAGGTCTTATGACTGAGCACTGAGTCGTGTCTTAGTTTTGTCACCCATATGTTTACGTACACCGAACACTCAAGCCATAGTCCTCGTCACTACGATACAAAAAGCACAGCAAGTCGCCCCTAAGAATTGGGATGAATAACTCATTTAGATCTAACTGTTTCAGGAAAGTATGGAAGATGGCTAAAGTTACTCCTGTGTTAAAGTGTGGCAACTCCGAAGATCCCTGCCATCACCGGCCCATCTCATTACTGCCAATACTATCTAAGGTGTCTGAGAGATTAACTCACCGTCAGTTCGTTGACTACATAACCACCAACAAGAAGCTATCTAAAAATCAGAGCGGTAATCCAAAATGTCATTCGACAGAAACTGCTCTCTTACACGTAACAGATGATTTTCTTATGGCCATTGATAAGAGTGAAGTGTCCGTTGTCGTGCTACTAGACATGTCTAAGGCATTCGATAGTATCAGACGTGATATTCTCCTTCAGAAGATACAGAGTATAGGTGTTGCCTCTTTGAGCTTGGAGTAGTTTCATAATTACCTGTCTGGTCGTAGAAAGAGAGAGAGAGAGAGAGAGAGAGAGAGAGAGAGAGAGAGAGTCATTAATGGAACTCTCAGGCCAACAAATTTTTTTAACTTTATATATATATATATATAGATTAGTTAAAGAATCAAAGAGGACGCATCGATTCTCTGTTACTCTGAGTTTCGCGCCGAAGCGCTCGTCAGACAGAATTTTCTGTCTTGTGAATTGCCAATTCACAAGTTCTTTTGTTCTTCAGCATGTTCGAATAGTGGTTACGAAATCTAACTTTAAATTCAGTCGAGGTAGAGCCTACATATTGTAGGTTGCATTTGGCACAGGTGGCTAAATAAATGACCTAGTATATCTGACGATGAACTCCCAGTAAGAGGATCCACAGGATGCAGTGTCTCGACATGAATTTGTAGTTAAGTGTACAGTAAGGTCGACGTAACGAAGAGACCAACTCTCGACTGTTCTGAACTAGTTTAATGGACGACGTTTCGGCCGTTTGGCCTTCCTCAGGTTAAAAGTTAAAAACTAAAAAGCGGTCTACAATGATTGTGAGCGGCTTATATACAATACAGAAATATTGAGGTAACGTAATACAATAAAGGTCTAAATTACAAACTGAGAAAAGTAGAACAATAAAAAGGCAAAAAGAAGAATCTAACTTAATTAATATAACTGAATCTAAGTGTAATTAATATTCGTTTTTCAAGTTTTCGTTTTTTTTGGCCATTTGTTTCGTTCAAGAAGTATTAATTATTTATTATTAACCCAACGAATGTAAATTTTAATATCAACCCTCTGCACTCATTTCAACTTTCTACTTTATTTGGGATGGACCAATGAGCATGCTGAAATTTTTCCATGCATATTAATAAACTGCAGAACAACTTTTTTTATTTTAAATTACTCCCATCCTACGAACCGCGACGACCTTCGCAGCCGACTGGATCTTCTCATTTTGCTTTCCAAGGAATATATATACCCTGCAAAATCAACAAGATAAATCCATTAATTTTTACAATTTCTAAAAATGCAATTGAATGCGTCAAATTACAATTCCAGTTACCGTGTTTTTTAATTTCTTCTTGCACTCGCAGGCAGGTAATGCATGACATATTGTTAATTTGATAGTGTTTACTGTGCATTTTTAATGACTTCTTGTGCTCTAAGTAAGTTATTATTGTAATTAATATTCGTTTTTCAAGTTTTCTAAATTTTTAATGTTAGTAGTGTTACTCACTGTATGTAATATTATATTATGTAGGGCTTAGTACGGTAGTGCAAGTGATAAATAAATATAACTAAAGAAAACTTGCGAACTCTTTTTTTTTAGAATTGAAATTAATTTGTGCGAAGGAATCACTATAGCTGCTACTTGAAAAAAGACGAGTCTAGGTTAGGTGGGTATTAACCTCTTCAGCTTCCTCCGGCCACCAATCTGAACAAGCCAGAGAGTAACGCTAATAGCAACCTTAGCTTAAGCAACTTTTTCTGAAAAAAGAAAGAAAGCCTTCAATTCAAACAGAATAGAATATATATATATAAACAGGCTTGTAGGGATGAAAGCGTAGTCTCTGTATTTTTCTAACTCAACATATATTGCGCTCTACTTTTATGTATCGAGCACTGTAATACGGAAAAATCGAAACGCAGTCTTCCAATACATATATATATATATATATATATATATATATATAGTTAAGTGTACAGTAAGGTCGACGTAACGAAGAGACCAACTCTTGACTGTTCTGAACTAGTTTAATGGACGACGTTTCGGCCGTTTGGCCTTCCTCAGGTTAAAAGTTAAAAACTAAAAAGCGGTCTACAATGATTGTGAGCGGCTTATATACAATACAGAAATATTGAGGTAACGTAATACAATAAAGGTCTAAATTACAAACTGAGAAAAGTAGAACAATAAAAAGGCAAAAAGAAGAATCTAACTTCATTATTAGCGATAACGGAATAAAATACAATGAAATGTGTCATATTGGGAAAATGGCAGCTGCTCAATTGTAGTAATTAATGCGGTGTTTGGATCTAGATTCCCGCCGTTTGTTGAGACCATGAGGATTAAGGATAAATAACTGCGCGGTCCAATAGGCCTCCCTAGTGAGTAATAATCGTTCAAGGTGTGCGGCATTTTCAAAAGACCTAATTTGTTCAATGATAATGAAACTGATTTGAGAAATTTTCTGTTTAGAGTCCCTCGGAAAACCACTTGCGACTCCATTCCTTGACCACTTCAAAATGGTCAAGCGTTGGGTCGGAGTCTAAGCTATCGTAATGCAGATCATTATTAAGCTGCTTTAGTATCTTATTTTGGTACTCTTGTTGACTGAGGACAACGAACCTAGAACCTTCGTCTTGAATTCTTATGATACTGTTTTCACTAGATTTAAGGGACCTTAAAGCTAACCTTTCTTCTCTCGTGAGACTGTCCTTGGAAGTTCTAACGTTTTTAGGCTTGAAAATGTCATTCTTCACATTGTTGAGAAACACTTCTACCTCCGGAAAAATAGATTTTGGAGGCAACCATTGGGAAGCTGATGGAATGGCTGGAAATTGATCATCCACTTTACGTGGGTTGTCTTCAGCATTTCTTCCGTGGAAGAATACGGCAAGACGGATTCTCCTTTCGAATTTATCGATGTCATCAGTCCCTTTTTGCCAGTTGACGTCCTTAGGCACAGGACAAAATGTAAAACCTAACTGGGAGTGGCCTTTGGGAATATCAAAACACACAAACGTGATAATCCGCTTCGACTTATTACATCATGTTGTGGCACAGCAATCGAACGGCTTTCCGCTTTTACAGAATTCTATCTCAAACCTAACCGCCTCCCGGTTAGCTCAATGGATGGAGCGCTGGACTGTAGTGCGGGAGGTCGAGGGTTCGAGCCCCGGCCGGACCAACACTCAAGGTCTTAAAATAATTGAGAAGAATTTGCTACCTTTCTATAACATCAAGAAATGGTTAGATATTCTAGTCTTCTCGGATAGGGACGAATAAATGGAGGTCCCGTCTCCTGCCGGGTTGGGGTAGGAGACGTTAATTTCCCACACACGAGATTACAGTGTGATGGATGTCCTCCCCTGGGGTGGGATGGGTGGGATATAGGGCGCACTTAATTTGGAGCCTCGCTCTGTTGTGCGACCCTCACCACACTCTGGTGATTAAATAAATAAATAAATAGGTCCCGTCTCCTGCAGGGTTGGGGCAGGTGACGTTAATTTCCCACACACGAGATTACTGTGTGATGGATGTCCTCCCATGGGGTGGGATGGGTGGGTTAGGACAGCAGGTCCACATCAGCTATTACAGCTGCCAATTAATCAACCTGCTTAGACAAATAAATGAGCTTCAGCTTCAGCTTCAGCAGAATTCTATCTCAAACCTCTTTCACAGAGTCTTCCATCTTTTGTTAAGGATTACACGGATTTTATTAAAAAATTAGAAGATTTGAATGCAAAGGGCCCACTCCCTGAGGGATCCCTACTCGTGTCATGGGATGTAGTCTCAATGTTTCCCAACATTGACAACAATCTAGGTATTTCAACAGTTAGAAGGGCACTTAATTCCAGGTCTGTAAACATTCCTTCCACTGATTGCTTGGTTGAAGCCGTTGAAATTTGCCTCAAGGTAAACAATTGCCAGTTTTCTAGTCAGAACTTTGTTCAGAAACATGGCACAACTATGGCACCAAAAAAATGCCTGCAGCTATGCAGATTTAGCGATGAGCGTCATTGATGATAAAGCCAAATTTGGGGGTAGCTTGAAACCTATGCTTTGGTGGAGATACAGAGATGATATTTTTGACATTTGGACTCAAGGTTTACCTAAATTATTGGAATTCACTGATTATATTAACGGTTTGTATCCCTGATAGCCGTCTATATCTACCTTTTTCAAGTTCACACCCCGTACATTGCAAATGAGCAATCCCCTTTGGGGTAGCTTTAAGAATCAAGCGCAATTGTTCTACTGACGACTTTTTACAAAATAGGTGTAAAGAATACAAAGGGTATTTGAAATCGCAAAGTTATCCAGCAGAGCTTGTTGATAAACAGTTCGACAAGGCCCTCAGTACACCAAGGGCTGAACTCTTGAGGAAAAAGGCCAAGCTAGCAGAGAAAGTTTTTCCTCTTGTGCTAGCCTATAATCCAATTTTGCCAGATATACAAAACATCGTCAGAAAGCACCTTCATTTATTACAATCATCGCCAGAGGGCAAAGAAATTTTTCCATCCAAGTCGATTTTTCCCGCTTATCGTAAAACCAAAAATCGTAAGGAGATGTTGGCACCGTCAAAATTTCAGGTAGCCTCCAGTGGAAGGCAGAGAGAAGAAGATGAGGGCTGCTCAAAATGCGGCGGGAAATGCGATTTATGTAAAAACTATTTAATTCAAGCTTCGGGGTTTCAGAGTTCTGCAACCGGCCGCCGATACCCAATTCAGCAAAGGCTGTCTTGTTCATCACGAAGGATCATTTATTTAGACACCTGTGCCAAATGCAACCTACAATATGTAGGCTCCACCTCGACTGAATTTAAAGTTAGATTTCGTAATCACAAATCGAACATGCTGAAGAACAAAAGAACTTGTGAATTGGCAATTCATTTCAATGACTCTAAACAGAAAATTTCTCAAATCAGTTTCATTATCATTGAACAAATTAGGTCTTTTGAAAATGCCGCACACCTTGAACGATTATTACTCACTAGGGAGGCCTATTGGACCGCGCAGTTATTTATCCTTAATCCTCATGGTCTCAACAAACGGCGGGAATCTAGATCCAAACACCGCATTAATTACTACAATTGAGCAGCTGCCATTTTCCCAATATGACACATTTCATTGTATTTTATTCCGTTATCGCTAATAATGAAGTTAGATTCTTCTTTTTGCCTTTTTATTGTTCTACTTTTCTCAGTTTGTAATTTAGACCTTTATTGTATTACGTTACCTCAATATTTCTGTATTGTATATAAGCCGCTCACAATCATTGTAGACCGCTTTTTAGTTTTTAACTTTTAACCTGAGGAAGGCCAAACGGCCGAAACGTCGTCCATTAAACTAGTTCAGAACAGTCAAGAGTTGGTCTCTTCGTTACGTCGACCTTACTGTACACTTAACTATATATATATATATATATATATATATATATATGTATTGGAAGACTGCGTTTCGATTTTTCCGTATTACAGTGCTCGATACATAAAAGTAGAGCGCAATATATGTTGAGTTAGAAAAATACAGAGACTACGCTTTCATCCCTACAAGCCTGTTTATATATATATATTCTATTCTGTTTGAATTGAAGGCTTTCTTTCTTTTTTCAGAAAAAGTTGCTTAAGCTAAGGTTGCTATTAGCCTTACTCTCTGGCTTGTTCAGATTGGTGGCCGGAGGAAGCTGAAGAGGTTAATACCCACCTAACCTAGACTCGTCTTTTTTCAAGTAGCAGCTATAGTGATTCCTTCGCACAAATTAATTTCAATTCTAAAAAAAAAGAGTTCGCAAGTTTTCTTTAGTTATATTTATTTATCACTTGCACTACCGTACTAAGCCCTACATAATATAATATTACATACAGTGAGTAACACTACTAACATTAAAAATTTAGAAAACTTGAAAAACGAATATTAATTACAATAATAACTTACTTAGAGCACAAGAAGTCATTAAAAATGCACAGTAAACACTATCAAATTAACAATATGTCATGCATTACCTGCCTGCGAGTGCAAGAAGAAATTAAAAAACACGGTAACTGGAATTGTAATTTGACGCATTCAATTGCATTTTTAGAAATTGTAAAAATTAATGGATTTATCTTGTTGATTTTGCAGGGTATATATATTCCTTGGAAAGCAAAATGAGAAGATCCAGTCGGCTGCGAAGGTCGTCGCGGTTCGTAGGATGGGAGTAATTTAAAATAAAAAAAGTTGTTCTGCAGTTTATTAATATGCATGGAAAAATTTCAGCATGCTCATTGGTCCATCCCAAATAAAGTAGAAAGTTGAAATGAGTGCAGAGGGTTGATATTAAAATTTACATTCGTTGGGTTAATAATAAATAATTAATACTTCTTGAACGAAACAAATGGCCAAAAATATCGTAAAAACTGGAAAATCATGTACTGAACCATACCATTCTCCATTTAAATTTGAAAAAGCTTCATTCCCATAAAGTCAGCGAATAAACTTTTCAAATCTGTATTTGGCTTTGTCCTTTTGACCCATCTAATTAACCGTTTTGCTGCGGGCTCCATTATACATTTAAGATTCCGAAATGCAAAAGTTAAATTATCATTAAGTACTCTTTAGCCAAGAGTTAGAAGAAATGTTAAAGTTTAATGAAAAATGATATTTTCTGCGTCTTTTTTCAAATTTTGGAAAGCTTCATTCAAAGTCGGAGACCATTTCCTAATTGTAATGCACTTGATGGAGTCTTGCAGAAGTATTGTATCTCATCAAAAGCCCAAAATTTTACTTTTCGATTGATATAAGAGCGTGTGGAATTATCAGCATGTTCTTTTGTCGTGTGTTCACTTGAAGACACATGTACAAGGTACGACAGGTAGGTCTTATGGTCAGATGGAAACGTTACGAGTTTATCGTCTCTTTTCATTTAAAATATTATGTTTAAAATGTAATAATGGACTAATTTCAGTTAACGAATTAAAAAATAACGAGATTTAACCGCAGTCAAACTATAATAAACAATTTCCCCATCGATGTTTTCTGTTCGCTTCAATGATAACAATGAAGAAAATTTAATCCTCAGAATTATACTGACATTGGTGAATTAAAAATATATGTCGACACGTTCTTCCATATTACAAATCAAACATGAACACCACTTCTAAAAGCAACCTGTCAGTTCAAGCGACTTTGAAATCCGGTTTGTTCATTGATTAATTTCGATGACATTTGGGCTCCTAGTTAAAAGTAAACCTATGATCATCACAGGCGGCATTTTGCCAAACTTAGTTGGCGGCAGCTGCATGGTTGAATCAGTTTAATTTCGACTTCAGCCTTGGCTAATCCTGATTTGTTACCACTGATTTAAAAGAATTGACTTCTGATCCAGAACAGTATCAGAGTAACCCGTGTCATGTGATAGCAAATTCCCGTCACAGAACATGGCTGGTGAACAGTTTCAAAAGCGGACTTTCACCGGTTTGGTGGGAAGTCACACATTAACGCTATGGTTTCTTATTTTTATAAATATTATTTTCGCGATCACTTCTATTCTGGGTAATGTTCTTATTTTAGCCGCCCTTAAAAAGCAGTCGTCCCTCCATCCACCTTCTAAGATCTTGTTAGGCTTCCTGGCGATCACTGATTTATGCGCTGGGCTCATTTCACAGCCAATTTTCATCACGCTTCTGATAGCGTTCCAATTTGAAGTGGAGGGAATTGCTGCCGTCACGATGGAACTCACCAGTTACATTAATACAACCTTGTGCTTAGCATCTTTGTTCACAGTGGCCGCAATAAGCTTGGACAGATGTCTCGCTCTGTTCCTGGGCATCAGATACAAGCACATGGTTACTTCAAGGAAAACTTTAGTTATCGTGGTCTGTTCTTGGGCTGCCATCACCGGCTGTGTTATCACGCTTAATTGGGTCGACATCCATACAATCTTCCTCACTTACATTTCGGCTAATGTTTTCTTGTTTCTGACGATTTCAACTTGCTGTTATATAAGGATTTATCTAAAGCTTCTTCAGCATCAAGCTCAAATACAAGAAAATCTTCGGCAAGGCCAACCAAATGGAAACGAGCCATTGAACATAGCGCGATACAGAAAAACAGTGTCCAGTACATTGTGGATACAGTTTTCATTAATTGTCTGTCACCTCCCCTTTGGTATTACTGTTTTAGTGATGATCGTACAAGGCTGTATCACATCAATTCTTGTTTCCACTTGGAAAATTTGTATAACTCTTGCCTACTTTAACTCAACTCTGAACCCGATCCTTTACTGCTGGAAGATCAGAGAAGTCAGACGAACAGCCATTGCCATCATTCGACGAATATGGTGCAGTTAGGAGCCATCGAACTCCTTTCACTCCACAGATGTACATATTTCAGGCTTGTACATAATATAATACATGTCTTTTATCTTAAAAAGACCGATTAAAAACCAATTCTACTGTTGTAGATATTGTGAATTATATTTATGTCTCATTCTGTGGAGTAGATAATCACGGTTGTTATCGGCAATCCCAAGCGATTCGTCAACATCTGTACTCTACGTATGATGCACGATCCTCGCAGTAGAAAGCGCTATTTATGTGATAGCGAAAATCAGACCTGAAAAAAATCAGACCTGTACGGGATTCGAACCACTGACCTCTGCGATACTAGTGCAGCGCTCTACCAATTGAGCTAACAAGCCAACTGGGAGCAGGCCGTTAAGTTGATTAAAGATTACATGGTTTTATTGTAACTTTTTACTTTTCTTATTGGTTTCTTGGATAAAACCATGTAATCTTTAAAACGGCTAGTTAGCAAAGAGTGTTAACCTTTTCCATGAACTGCTGTCTGTTTCATTTTATTTTATCCCTTTCAATATTTTGTAGACCTGCAAGAAAGTGTTCCATTTTATCGAGAAGGCCTCAGTTCTTTATGTACCATCTTTACTGCTGCTGATAAGCCGAAACTGCCAAAAAAAAAAAAAAGAGAGAGAGAGAGAGAAAAAAAACCAAAACGAATACATATTCACAGCGAGAGGCGTATCTTTAGTATACCATCTCTAAACCATCTCTATACCAGGCCCGCTCCCACACGAACGAATATTGAAAGAAAAATGTGAGTTCTGTTTTTAGGCTTGGCGATCTATATCAGCCTATAGATGTGGCGTCTAGCTTGAAAAGATTTACCATGAAAGGATTGCTTTCTGTCGCTATCCACCTTATATAAGTAATGCAGGGTGGAGACATCAGTTGTATGGTATCTTTTGTTTTTTTTTAGACAAGCAGCCAGAGACGTTATATGATGGATACGGTTGAATGTTAAAGTATGAAAATAATGTAGTTGGTAATTTTATTCCAGTTATATTCTTCAAAGTCACAATGCGCAGTGAACGGTACATCAAGGTATCGATACTGACCAACAACTTACTATGGTACGGGAATTGGAATGCCATCCACGGAGACACAAGGGTAAGTGAGCAGGTGAAAGGAAATGACAGTGGTTTACGGCTCCACGGATACGTTTAATTAACGGGTAAGAGAGACCTTTACTAAACCAGTCCCAGAAGCCGTTCGACTGTAATTGACCACAAAACGTACAATGCCGCAAACTTAATGCGCAGTCGTTGTTGCTCTTTTGGTAGATATTTCGTATTTAAATAGAGAAATTTCATGAATAAATTTCTCCTATAAGCATAATGTAATAGACGTATTGATAATTAACAATTATTGGACGAGGTTGAGCAAAATATCCTTATTTGTAGTCTTGAACGGAATTCGAACCCATGCTGCCTTGCGGTGGTAATGAATGGTGATAAACTTGAACTCTGGATAGCTTCGTCTGTTAACAACATGGAACAGGGTACAGAGTAACCGTTGAATATTAATCGTTGACAAACATTGCGCAATTTTTACAAACCCTAATCAAGCGGACACCCTCCATTAAGCGGACTCTAGAGAAGGTTTCGGGGGTGTCCGCTAAAAAGAAACTTCACTGTTATTAGGAACTGTGCGAAATACATTATTACTTATGATCTTACGGAAGCGCTCATGCTGGGAGGAAAAATCAGTTAAATACATTCATGAAAAATTGTTTTTTTAATTAAATTCGCAGACCTTAATTATATTTGGAGAAAATGTTCAATTCCCATGTCAACTTTTGGTAAACAAAAAACATTTCCTTTCAGTATATCTATGAAATAGAATGAAAATGTATATGCTAGATGAAGCCTTGAAGATATAACTAATGAATCTTACTTCCGCAAAATGTAAAGATATGAGTATAAAATTTCAATAAGAGAGAATTATCATGGCAAAATAATCAAATAAATTGATCCCCGGTTAAACGGATGTTGTTCAAATGAATATAGGGTGCAAGCACAGTTTGCTTAATTCGCTATACATGGATTTGTTAATTTTCTTAAGTCTTAATTTGACTTATCAACGACGTCGAGGGTTTTTGCAATTTGTGAGTTTTCTGGTCTGTCGAAGAAAATATTTAACTACGTGTTTGTTATCAGTGAGCTGAGTAGGTTAGAATTGTAGCACCAAAAGCTCATCCCAGATCAACAGGTAGCCGGCCGCCAGGATAAATGATCTACATCGAGGTTGTCAAGGACTTTCACAGATGGAAAAGCACTCATTCCGGTTTCTGGAGGCTGTGAACATTTTTCTAGCCATCACTGCTGCCTTATCCAATGTTGTCATCTTGGTGGCTTTTCACAAGGACTCATCCCTTCATCCACCTTCCAAGAGTTTGTTACGTTTCTTGGCGATCACTGATTTGAGTGTCGGGTTTCTCTCAGAGCCCTTTATGTCGCGTTGTTGTTTATGACCGAGCACGGCGGTGTTAATCTATGTGTAAAGATTTTTGACATCACCAGCAGTTTAGCGGGAATATTGTGTTTATTATCTTTATTTACCATGAGTGCAATAAGCGTGGACAGACTCCTTGCCCTATTATTAGGCCTGAGATACAGACAAGTCGTTACCTTTAAGCGAGTTGTAGTAATTGTGGTTTCTTTTTGGACTTTCCTCGCTACCACATACGTGATTTTCAGAGACACATTTGCCCACCTTTTCTTTTATCTAATCACAACAACTGTGCTGTTCTTAGCCGTCGCGACTTGCTGTTACATCAAGATTTATCAGACACTTAAACGCCATCAAGTTCAAGTACAAGAACAAATTCACCAAGGACAACCAAATTCCCATCTACCTCTGAACATTGCACGATACAGAAAGACAGTGTCTAACGCATTTTGTGTCCAGTTTCCAATCCTTATCTGCTATATTCCCTTGACAGTAGTTATAATCTGCATGGCAATACAGGGCGTTGCTCCAGCTCTCCTTAAACCGTGGGCATTTGCAAGAACTTTTGTATTTCTTAACTCTACTCTTAATCCTATTCTGTATTGTTTGAAGATAAGAGAAGTGAGGAGAGCAGTCATAGAGAGTGTTAGACAGATATTCTATCGCTCTTCGCCTTAAAGTTGTGCTTTCTTCATTGTTAGTGTGTTTGTTTTTATTTGATGGTTAGATTTTTAGTTATGAATCGATGAAAACACTCTTAAACGAGTTTTGCATAGCCAATACTCCTGGTAATCTATTTATTGTACCTGACTGACCAGATAAAAAATTCTGAGTAGTAAATTCTTGCATACGTTCCTGTCGCTGAACAACCAATGCAAATGATTTCAAGGGAAGACAAAGTAACTTTTCTGTGCACTATGAATATTGAACAACAACAAACATATGAAACATATGAGTGAACTGCGGTTATGAGACGTATATAAGAACGATCCTTCGCAGTAAAGCACTATTTAAGCAATAGTGGAAATCAGACCTGAAAAAAATTTCAGGCCTGTACGGGATTCGAACCACTGACCTCTGCGATACTAGTGCAACGCTCTACCAATTGAGCTAACAAGCCAGCTGGGAGCAGGCCATCAAATTAATTCGATATAAACCCGTAGATGATAAATCGAACAAGTTGGCTTGTTAGCTCAATTGGTAGAGCGCTGCACTAGTATCGCAGAGGTCAGTGGTTCGAATCCCGTACAGGCCTGAAATTTTTTTCAGGTCTGATTTCCACTATTGCTTAAATAGTGCTTTACTGCGAAGGATCGTTCTTATATACGACTATGAATATTGTAGGCGAATTGTAAGAAACATTGTTATCAATTCTTCAATGAGATGTTCATCAGGAAATTGAGTAAATAACTAAATCGAAATGCAAACATTTTTTAGGAAATGCATTCCGAAAGTCTGTGGCTTTATACTTTATTTTTGTCTTTCGTTTCTTTTACATCTCGTAGCCAAGATTGTCAAGCTCAAATAAGCGTTGCTGTTCTTGTTTGTGCCTTTCCTGTAGAGCTCGGAAGTTTTTTTCCCAGTTCTTTCGGAAAGCTTTAAGCTCATCCTCCATGGCTAACAGCTCTGCACTTTGCGCCGCCATGAGTCGCTCCGTATGCTCGCCACAGTTTGACGAAGTATTCTTCTGATGACCGTTCGCCTCTACCTTCGTCTTTTTGTCAAGTTTGGAGACGTCTTGTTCTGCTGACAAAATAATAAGATAAGAATGGCTTTTGTATATTTCCTACCGGGTCAAGTTGGTGTGAAATACTCGCAGGACTTGAATAGCCGGTTAAAATTACCTGTTTTATCCAACGCTATAAACTACATATTCAAATGATTAAAGCAGAAATTTTTAATGGTGTTAATTTCCCAACAGTTACATGAGATGCAAAGTTTGATAGTTCTATACGTTTTTATTTATTTTATTCACGTTATTTTAGTTAGAATATAAAGCGTGGGATCGTCAAGCGTGAGGACTTGGTGCTCTAGTAGAAGATGGATGCACTGCGGTATCAAGGAACGGCTTTCAAGTCTTTTTATGATGAACATGAAAATTTAATGCTCGCCTTGTAGACATCTTTATGTTGCGGACAAAGCAAGATACGTAGCCGACAACTCCCGTATGTATATGTGGAAAATTGCTATCACTAAATGCGATTCCAAACAAACACTTTTGCCGTCTTGCTCTCTTTGCAATGGTCAATTTGTATAAATTGAGTAACAAACTTGTTCTGTGTCGCCTAGAAATGTATACGTTTTTGTAGATTCTTAACCCGTGTTAAGTGACCACATATCAAAATAAACTAGTGCAGTCCAAGTTGAAGAAATTTGAAATACTGAAGTACAGATAAAAAACAATCAATTAACTGCAGTTGTTTACCTTCCCGATTTTGAATTTCCTGCTCCTTCTTTTCCCTCGGGTAATACTGCCAGAAAAGACCAACAGCCAAGGCGAGCAAGAACAACCCACACATGCCATAAACTGCGTACCCAAACAGGTTGCCATCAAAGTAGTCTGCACCAGAGCTTGAGTTGTCACCGCCATACTGAAATAAGTGCAAGGAGAAATACTCAGGCTCAGAGGTCCGCATTTTTTTTACTGGGGGAATTTTGCTTATAGATAACGTTACGTGCTTTGATCAGATACATGTAAAGGTGGTTGTGGCACTTTCTTTTCTTCTTACTGTTTTGCTTAAGGAAGCTCAAAGTAGTTTCTTTTCATGGATCAGAGCAACAATAACTTCTCGTCAATTTCCTCAATGATGGTACGAATGCCCAAACATAAATACTAGAGTTAAGATCCTTCCCCGACGCAAGAAGCTAAGTACCTGCAAATTCCCCAAACTGCTTTCTTTTCTTAAGAAGCTGTGACCCAGAAAACGCATTCTGAGACTTCTATTGGTTATTGTAGAGTTGCAAACGGCGTACGATAACAATAATTTTCGCTAATTTTCTCCTGAAAAATACTCCACACAATTGAATTACAATTTTTAGTGTAATAGAAAAAATCCGAGCCCCAGATGGGAATTACAATACCTGTTTTGAATTACAATACCTGTTTTGCTTTGATGAACTTTTCCAAAATTTCGTGTATTTCCAACAAATGGTTCCCTTGGTAACTCAGGAAACACGATCTTAGGGCTTCACTACTCTTGGGTAACACTGCTCCGTAGATGACAGGCTCATTCAGGACTGTGGCCACATATAACTTGTATGTATCGTAATATTCACTGTGCTGAGTAGTGCTGAAAATATCTACTAAAGCTAGCACGGTCTCCTCGCTCTTAACGCTCTTAAACAACTCGTCGTAACTTGTTTTCACTAAATGAACAAGAAAGTTTATAACTAATAGAAATGCTCAATTAAAAAGCTTAAGATAATTTATGTTACTATAATATATAAAAAACTTTCATCATCTAGACAATCGTTTGCGTGTTACTACCGTCCATTTCAATTTCAAGACACGTTTTTGGCTTTATTTTGTTCAGGTAGAGGTATCCTCAGAAACCCGACTGATCAAATTTTACGATTTAATTAACGTATTTTAAGATTATCTTGAAGTATCTAAGAACTCGCCTATGGACGCCGCAATTTTGAAAACAGCTTTGTAAACTGGCCATACACGTAAAACCACAACGCACGCTTCACATACAACTGCCTCTCTGATCGAAACAAAAAAAGTTATTTGAGCTAAGAATCCCTTTTTGCATAGCTCTTTACATTACTCAAGCCACTGCCTCGAGACAGAAAAAGGTGTAACGAGCCTCTGATACGTCACAAATGACAGGCCAGGTTGCTGAGTTGGATTCAAAATAGTGGCACCGAACACAGCAGTCAAATGTTTGCACATGTGCAATTAGATGGGTAATTTGTTATAGCCGGTAAACATTTTCTTTACACTTTGCACGGGAGCGTGATGACGTTGGCCGTAAGTTTGGCCGTAACGGCAGTAGTTATTCTTTGTTGTGTTCATGGTGGGGTTGCTGGTAAATACCGAGGGAAATGTGTGAAAAAAGGAAGAACGAGAGCCACACAGGACATTTGTGACGATCGCAGATCTCTGTTCATGGCTGAAAAGACTTCGCATCAAGGATAGAAGAAAGGTTGAGTCATTACCATTCATCAGCGAAATGAAGCGTCCGCGATAAAAACAGTTGGGATATCTCACAATAAAATGAAACCAAGGTTCAATCCTTCTCCAAAATCCTTCTTTCATTTCACGGTCTTACGCTTTGGAATAGTTGGAAATTTAACTATTTCTTCCTCGCTTTACGCTTACCACGCGTTCGCAAATCCCTCTTGTTTTCAAACCCTCGTGCATGCGCAGTGTTTGACCATCTTGTTTAATGTTTTCATCTCAAGAAAAGATCAGAACCCACGAGGTCTCCTTCAGTTCCTGTTTATTCATTTTTCTTCCACCAGCTTTTCAGGACGGGACTAAAAACTAAAAACTGTACATCGTAACCAAGTGGTCGAACGAGATGACGACTAGTCACTCTTAAAGTCTTTGTGGAATAAGAGTTGGGTATGGCAGTTTTACAAGTGTATTGATTGGGAATGCGGAGCATGTAAACCTAAACAAACCTGAACTTACCATACACCTCAGCATTTTGTAAAATAGCTAATTGTTCCTCAGCAGAGCCATTTAAAACTGCAACCTGATAAACCATTGAAACACTCGTCAGGATTTGCAAAGTTGAAAACTGATTCTCCTACTTCATTCTTTTCTGTTCGTTTGTCTCTTTTTTTTTTCTCTAAGCGAAATAGTGACTGGTCTACAACTATTGTTTCTCTTTCGCTCAAGAGGTTGCAGTCGTTACGCTTGAGTATCAAATCTAGGGTTGGGTCGTTGTACATGGATTCTGTTTTGAGGTAGTACTCAGTCAACCTAATGCTTTCGAATTCAGAAACAAACGTGTAATGGCAAATAAGGTAATAACGATCGTCGGTGAAATAAGTTCTCGTGATTTCAAGGAAAGAAGCCGCTGAAGAATTTTTATGAGGCCACTATCAGTCGAGGTGGCTGATTAGGAAAGATTTCTTCGTGATCTGTTTTCGCCAGCTCTTTGGGAACTCACCAAGCAAAATCATGAACTGATTGACTAAATGAAACTTCCCATTACTTTAATCAGTTAGTGATTGATCTCAAAAACAGAAGATCACGTTTTTAACTTCTTAACTCCTGTAAGTGTTTAACTTGTAACATTTTCCCTATGTTATGCATACATTGTCCAGCAAACTGGTGATGAGAATACCTAACCTTATCGGGTACAAGTTGTTCTCTTGATATAACACCAAAGTCTCATGATTAACTAACAATGAAGTGTTTACAGCAAGAGAGGAGAATTAGCAATCACCCCTGAGGAGTAAAGGTAAACACCTGTAATACAGCCCTTTGTAAAGCTATCATTGGACTTCATTATGCGCAACTCCCAAGTGCGAAATAGTTATTCATAAGACTCTTGTTGAGAAAGAAAATAATTTGAATTTGGACTTACTGGCATTCCATATAGGTTGTTTACTTGTTCAAGACTGTTACTGCTAAGAGATGCGGTGATCATCCCCATAAATATAGCGAGGATAACAAGACCAACATTAATCCATACCACACCAAAAAGGCGGCCTGCAATACTGCGAGGAACTTTATCGCCGTAACTGGAAAAGGAAGAGCAAAAGAAATTTTAATGATTGTAAGCTTAAAGAACAAATTTACGTATGAAGAGAACTTTTGACAAGTAATCTTAAGATAGCTACTACTTTGAGGCTTAAAATCAAATCAAGAAATAGGGCTAATTTTATGATGTTAAATAACCATGCACTAGTAACAATTCTGATTCAATTTGCCTGGCACGTATGCCTATTAAGTCCAAAAGAAGCTTAGTCAGAGGAGACTGGGAATTCAATAAAAAACAGAGGCCTCTTTCACACCACATCGTATAAATTTCATGGCCGAGAACACACTTGGCGGAAACCACTCCCGAAGAAATCTCCGTTTACAAAGAAACTTATCCAGATGGGTCACCCTGGGAACTGAGGGAACTGAAAATGGTAGAACGGTGACCAAAATGAAGAGGTAGGGTATGAGATGGCAATCGGTTACAAGTGGTGTGTATGTTTGGAATGTCCTGCCTGAAACAAAACAATATTACTTTCAACCAAAAAGCCTCTGCGTCGGCACAAACAAGATTCTTACTCGTCACTAATACTTTTGGTTCTCAACCATCTACCTCAGTAAACTTTAACTGCACACTTTTTATGCTATGTTTTGCTAGGTAAAATCTTAGAACCCACATACCCAACCGTTGTCATGGTGACAGCAGCCCACCATACTCCTTCGAATACTCCTTTTGGGAAAAACTCTGGGAACTCCTCAGAGTTTGAACGATAGTCCTGGAGGATATATAATATGTGACCAATATTAAAACATGCTTGACTTAATATAGTATAGTAGAGTTATAGTCATTAGTAAATGAAATGGGAGACGACTTGTTATGAATAAATAATTCAATTAACAATTTTATCCCTTTAACGGCTGACGAATAACAGATCGTTCGCGGGCAGATCCTATTTAAATACCTTGTGGCAGCTAAGGAGCATTTTCCTACAAACCACGATGCTGCAAACTTCACATGACTAATAGAAATTATCAAAAAACTTTTGCCATAGCATACCGAACACCAGAAGTACACACAATTTTATTTTTCTTCTTTTTTTTGTAGATCTACAGCAAAGATTTGTGATCATCTGTATGATCAACAAAGAGTAATTCAAATGAATAAAGGCTGATAGTTTCGAAAGAAACTGTTTGGGGCTGCGTCGGTGGGAGTAAAGAGTAATTCAGATGTACACACGAGTCTAATGGACTTGTCCATATTACTGAGCATTATACTTTGCACTCTATGTAAAAATAATTAGGAAAATTATGACAAGCTATCTTACCAGAACCCACATGACAATTCCACTAAGTGATAACGACATCCCGATGAAAATCATAATTGGCCAAGAGTCCAAAATGGCGGCCAAAAGTTCTTCGCCCGGAATACTCCTCTGTACCACAACAGCCATTCCAGGCGAATCAACTGATCCTACAAAAGGACGTAGAAATATGGATTTCTCGAGGCCGACTCTCCTTCCCACAGGAATAATGATCTCTTCTGAGTACTGATCGATTGTGGTTTTCAGTGATTTAGGATACTCGATAGGTTTGGCCGAAATATTGGGGGTTTTTTGGCAACAAGCCTTGAAAACGATGCGAAGGATTTCTGGTAGAGCACCAGAAATTTCACCTCTCTCCTTGTCCATGAAAACGTAAGGCTTTTGTTCCCAGTAAATAAGATCTAAGGATGTTTTTCCTGGAGAACATGCATTTTGCATGTTAGATGTTGCCAAACCTATTCTTAACAAAGAAGAAACTGAGAATATGAAAGTCAAACGACAAGAAAACCCCATTACGTTAACAGGTATCAAAACGATATCGTTGGGATGAACGCCACTGTTGGAAAATGTGAACACGACTTAGTCTTCACAGCTGTTTTTCGTTTCAAACAAAAACAAATCCCTCATTTAACATATTGATAGATATTATCTTTGTTTTAACCGATACATTCTCGTCTCTTGGTGGTGTTTTAATGGATAAAAACAATTATAACAACTATAAACAATTTTCATTTCACTTCAATTTCACCTCTCGAATAGAAATGAAACTTCTAACACAAGGCCACATTTTTTTATTAATTAACTAAACTGAATATTCTCATCATTATTGTCAAACTTAATTTAGTGTAAGTCTTTGATTTCCTGTTTTGAAGTAGGTTTTATGCGTTTTGGAATTTTAAACAATAGCTTTTCTCCATCAACACATGCAGATTTGATTAGAGGAAATTGTGGTTGTATCTTTCAATAAAGCACACAATTTGCTGGGCTTAATTACATACTAATAACGTTTTTTTCTGAATTTTTTTCTGAATATGTTGTCAAAATAAACACAGTGAAACAAACCGCAGCCTGCAATGATATTCGTTGCCAAGAAGGACTATAGATACACTGACTATCTTATGTACTCAATACCAAAAGACTTCCTCAACAACTAGTTTTCAAAATAAAAAAATCTATCCAAATTTACATTCGATATAAATACATATTACACTGCATTTACTCTCGTTTTACATGGGGAAAGATACAGTACAAGATACTATACTAAAATTCTACATAGCTTAAATTATGTCTCCGTTAGCGTAGAACTTGTCAGTATGCTAAATATTGTGATAACAAGCTATGAAAAATTAATGCTAAAGCGGACTGTTATCCAATGGAGAAAGTGATATTTTCGCCACAATTTCTTGTTGTATGATACAGTTACTGATCACAAACTAATCTCACACCAACTACGATGTAACAGTTAGAACTACGATTTAACAGTAGGAAGGCAAACAGATCATCCTCTTTTCTTGTCTACAAAACTGCGAGGAAAACAAAAGAAGAAGTGGTATTACTGCTGAGTCCCATTGAAGCGAGATTGTTACTTACTCCGACACGGTAATTGCTTTACGTGTCATTATTGTACAGGTGACAACAGAGAGAGAGAAATAAGAGAAAAACATCAAGAGAAAATAGAGGACAGTTTGAGCGGATAAACTCGGACTCGTTGGTGTCACTTATTCCAATTCTATATTTTTCGTTCAAGCCTATTGTGAAATATCTATCGAAAGACGTGTTTATTGAGTTCACAACGCTATGATCAGGAAGAGAAAAATTATGAAGCATATGGTGGTAATATTCTTGTTTATAAACAACGTCTCCACAGCAAATTCTGTTACCGTCGACCACAAGTGCAGCAGCGGAGGGCGGCTGACTGTGTTATGGTGGAGCCAGGAGCCGTATATTTACAAATCTGGAGACAAGCAGGAAGACAACGTAAAATCAACAGTAGTCACACCAGCATCTTTATCAGGGATGTTTCCATTAATCTTAAGCAAAGCCCTTCAACGTTGTTGTAAAAGCAGCACAACACTTAACTACACAACGGTCCCTGAAGGTCCTGCTGGCTTAGATCAACTTTTGGCCGCGGAAGAATTTGATCTCATTTTGCCCGTGGGGGCAGAGGTCGGAGCAGAGACCGTTCGTCGGTTCCGGTTCACTGGGCTGCTTGAGTCCCCTGGGGTTGCAGTGCTTATCAAGGGTAACGTATCTGGAGCTCAGTTATTGCTGTCTGTTCTTCAAGGCTGGCCCATCCTTGTGTTCATTCTCATCTCTGCCTCACTCGCTGGAGTCGTTATCTGGTTATTCGTAAGTGACAAAGTATCCTAGTCCTTTAATTGGCAAGCCATAAAAAATCGTGCAAAATTGACGTGGCGGTAGTAAACGTCGTCGCTGTTGCCTTTGCAAGATCATATACTAGATGCAGACACTCTAAAAAGTAGGCGGGTGGAACATAGCTGGAACCAAACTGCCTAAAGTTTTCGATCGTGGACTGGACACGTTCTAACGTTTCCGAAGTCATCGGGTTGTCCTTGTTTTTTATTTTTATTTTTATCTACAGAAATCTACTTTATTCAATTTTGATTTGTCACTTAATATTGCATCAAAACTTGTGAGAGGTTATCTAAGCGAGGGGTGTTGTTCTGTTGTTATTTCACATTATAAATCCATCGTCTGTTAATTTACTCACGAGGCATTTTTTTTATAACTAACAATCAACTTCAAGATCCACCAAACGACGGTTTTTTTGTCCGGCAGTTAAGATAAAGAAGATATTCAAGTTAATCTTTACATATGAAAAAGTTTGGCCAAATTTTCCTCTCACAGGAACGAAGGGATAATACAGAGCAATTCCCTGAGTCGTTTTCTCACGGTGTGTTTGAAGGATTCTGGTGGGCTTTCATTACCATGACAACCGTTGGGTAAGTAGATCTGAGCATATCACATGATAATTTGGTTCTGTCAACTGAGTTGATAATGTAAATGGCTTCCGTAAAGAACCTGGAAAGCTGACTTTTCGAGCGTTAGCCCTTCGTCCTTCACTCGAACGAAGGGTTGAAATTTTACGCTGAATATCTCAGCACAAAATTAGAAATCATCGGACATGGCTAGAATGACAATTATAACCCGCTTCAGTGGAGAGTTAAGGAAGCTGTTGTTAAAAACAACTTAGTACTCACTGGGTGATGGAAGGGAAACTTTGTGCTGGCACAGAGGGGAGGGGGTTTAAATTCTACAGCCTATTAGACATTGAGAAGTCGAGCACTTTCGCGTAGAGTTCGGAGAACACGAAAAAAATATGACTTAACTGGAAAAACTTCGTCGTTGATCTTTCGCGCTTAGAATGTTTGACCCAGGAAAGGTCTATTCACTTTTGGACAAGTGTTTAAAACAAAGCCTGGATTATGGGCAGGAGGAAAACTTTGAGTCAGCACGGATAAACCCCACACATGTATCCACTTCTGCCTGAGATCAATTAGCGATAAATGATACTTTCAGGGACGAAAGTTTTCGAAAATGATTGGTTTTTTTTTTTTGCATAAACTTAAGTGTTTAATTGTAATCTATCGAAATCAGTTCACCATTTTAGTTGATAAAAATATTATTTCTGGCGAGAAATTAGGGAAAAAACAAAATTCTGATCAAAGTAAATAAAACGTATACGGAAACTTCGGAAGCGTTCTCCTCTGCTTTGATTTTCGAACCAATGCACCGAATTGAAATATGGCGTCCAATTTGAATTGCCATTTACGGTGCCAATTTACGGTGTCCAACTAGAAAGCTTTTGCTACTTTGGACACCGTGCACCTCTCAAACTTATCTTTATGGCCAAATATTACTTTTATTCTTCTCTCTCTCTCTCCTATTTTCATATGAATAGTAACTTCCATTAATAGTGTGAAATAAATAAAAGTTCAAAGTTCAAAAAAAAGTTCCATTGTTCTGGACTGACTAGCCTTACACACATGTGATAATCCTTTTGTGTTTCCACGTGAAGACGAGGCTAGTAAGTCTAAAACAAAATAGGACGCCATATTTCGATTCGGTGAATTGGCCAAACATTTTTGGAATTTGGGGCTCACAAAATTAAACCAATTCCCTTGAAAATTTGCACCGAGTAAAATCAACAATAGAAGAAAAAACTAAATGGCCCAGTAACTGTTGAAAGGAGACATCAATGAACAATCGGCCTAACGGTTTTTTTAGCACAATATGTGCTGATTGACTTCCCAAAGACTGTTTGGTGAAACAGTAAAACGCAAGTACGTATAAATCGATTGAAGACACATGGGTAGTTTTCTCTTTCTACTCAATTATTATCTCTATATTTCAAAAAAGAATAACAAGGAAGTTATCGAATTCTGTAGTTTACAAGCTTAAAAAATAATATATAGTTTTAAAGAAATTAACTCAAAGCACTTGCTTTTACAATAATTTCCTGAAACTTGAAACTCAATCAGGACGCATATTTTATAAGTTGGTTTTTCTTAAGGATAGCATAAGTAAATTTCTTCCTTAAAAAATGTTAGATCACAGCAAACTCTGAATCTAATTTAAATTACAATTCAAGGGAATCGTACACAAATGTAAATAAGGGATGATTCGGTTCTTTGAAATGAGAACGGTCTTCCGCCACAGCAGCAGATGTTTTATTTCTAAAATTAGAAAAAGTCGATATCCTCTTGCGATATATTTTCCATCCTTAATTAAACAGATTTTAAACGTTTTGTGGCCAAATGACACTGAGAATTCGTTTTACTGCTGACAAAACAAGTTTAGGATAGACCGGTTTGTTTCAAGGGTGACTTAGAATAACCCACATACACTTCAAGGCGCATACTTTATGAAATGAATAAAGGCCGATAGTTTCGAAAGAAACTGTTTGGGGCTGCGTCGGTGGGAGTAACGAAATAATTTGGATATATCAACAAAGTTGAAATGGTAAATTGGCCACCGTAATGATTACAAAAGCTGACGTTTCGAGCGTTAGCCCTTCGTCGGAGCGACGAAGGGCTAACGCTCGAAACGTCAGCTTTTGTAATCATTACGGTGGCCAATTTACCATTTCAACTTTGTTGATATATCCAAATTACTTTATGAAATACTGAGGACATATGAAGAATATGCATAAGTGCAAAAGAAAATTAATACGTATACAAAATCTATTACAATTTTAAAGGCTGATAGTTTCGATAGTTCCCACCAATAACGTAATTCCGTTATTGCAATTTTACTTTCCTTAGATTCTATTCTTACTTAATAATAGCCTCCAGCGTGCATCTTGGAGATGAAAGTAAACAACAATATAGGTTATCAATCTAGTTCATACCTACGTATTTGATGACTCATGATCAGCACCTACAAATTAAAATGTGCTGACAAGAAGAACTTTGCTTTTATCATCATCACCTTGCAGAGACGAATCCGTCAGGAACCTTCACCCCGACTCTTCCTCGTGAAATTTTAAAAGTACTCGTTGGTAAAAGTTAAGCAATGAGAGCTACACTGGCGGATAGCATTGAAGATGCTCTGTTCTTTTGTCAAAATTTTCTAGAAGGAACAATTTCATTATGGTTTCTTGTGGCTGCAAATGTTTTTCTCTTCATAACCTCGACGTCGAGTAATATTTTAGTACTTGCAGCTCTAAGCAAGAGCTCATCGCTTCATCCACCTTCCAAGATCTTATTACGTTCCTTGGCCATTACTGATTTGTGTGTTGGGTTTGTTTTGGAGCCGGTATTTGTCGCATATTTAATGTCGGTTCATTACAGAAACTTTAATCTGTGTTCCCCTTTGATTCACATCTCGGCTGTTGTCGAAATGCTCTCCTGTGTAGCATCTTTACTGACAATGACCACAATAAGTGTGGACAGACTGTTTGCTTTGTCACTTGGTGTGAGGTACAGATATATGGTCACTTCCAAACGCGCTGCGTTGGCCGTCCTCTGTGTTTGGGCCTTGAGTATTTGTGCATGTGCCTCAATATTCTGGACTTTTGACATCATTGGATATTATAGTGTCACGGTTGTTTCATTAGGTTTAATAGTTTCAACTTGCTGTTACGCAAAGATATATCAGAAACTCTTTTATCGTCAATTTCAAATACAAGTGAGTGCTCCTAACAGAACTGCACCATTTTTAAACGCAGCTCGATACAGAAAAACAGTGTCCAGTGCATTGTGGGTATATTTCACACTAGTCATGTGCTATCTCCCAGCAGGCATAGTTACAGGTCTAATTGTGGTTTACCCTGAAGAAAACGAGGCACCAAATCTTATGCTTGCTTGGGTGGTGACATTGACTCTTTCTTTCTTGAATTCTACACTTAATCCAATTGTGTACTGCTGGAAGATCACAGAAGTGAGAGAAAGGGTTAAGGCCATAGTGAGACAGATATACTGCTAGAAAATATTGTTATTATTTCACTACCTTGAGAAGTTCTTAGTTATTAAACAAATTCTCTTTGTCAGTACTAGAGGAACTATATAAAGAACAGTACTGAGGATACGCGAATTGATGTAAGAGACCAAAGGCTTAAGGATATAAAGTACCATAGATGCTTTTCTTCTGTTTTGTTTGGTGGGTCATCTCAACATAGGTTGAAAAAATAGTTCTGTGATAACTTGCTTAATTAATGTTTGGGCCCCAAAATCATTATGGCTTAACGATCGCTTCTCACTTCCTTGGCTTATTTGGTTTCGAGGAAAGCGTCAAACAGATGAAATTGTGGTTTTGTGACATGGTTTGGTCATATCTGTCGCCGTAGTTTGCCTTTTATTTCTACTGAAGCTTAAAATATATATGAATCTTTTCGAAGCATTTTATACAAAATACCGAGCAACTCGGCCACAGCGAAGAATCTATTTTTTCTCCGTATCCTGAGAACCGTAAACATGCAGAGACAAAGGTTATTTCTGGAAATGTTTAAAAACTGTTACGACGCAAATGTTTTGAGCTAGCTGGGTTTAGTTTTGCAAAAATTAATACCGAATGGACAATTAAAATACAGGTGATGTTATCAACTGTTTCCCGTGCTGTAAATATATTGAACAATGTGAGCGTTATTTTAAATTTAAAGCTTAAAATTTGAGTCAAAACTGATTGAGAACGCCCACACTGTCAACCACTAAAAGGAAACCAAGACAAAAGGTGCGTCCCTTTGTACAGCAGCATAATAGACTGACTAAGCAGACCGAGGCAATCTGTAGATGATCGAACAGCATGGTTCATTTGCTCTATTCCTCATCTTTATCCGAGTTTTATCACACAACAAGCAATGTCCATATAATTTCCTGGCATCCGAATATGATGAAGAATCTATCTAAGCCATCTTTTGAAAAATATTGACAGTGCAGATTGGATAGAGGTTAGAGAGGAAACGCTTTTAATTCTACAATGAAGTTGGTCCAATATTTCGCATCAAGATAGAGACTATATACAGGTTATAATCTCTTGGATAGATAAAATATATAGTGATTTACTTCCAAGCAAACAAAACGTTTACAGCTTCTCTCTCGTTGAAACAAAGAAGACAAAGAATCCAACATCAAGTCGTAGCTAGTGAATCATGCAAAAATGCCCCGGGTTAACGAAGAGTAAATAATTTTTTGCCAGCAAAGTCGTTTTGCAACCGCTGAGAGCTCTCACTTTTAAGATTTCGTTTTTACAGTTTACGTATATTATCAGCCAGTGTGGTTCTCGACTGAAATGCGGGGAGTCCTGTTTTTTCGATAACAGAGGCTTTTCTTTGAATATGTCACAAATTTTGTTCTCGTTCATATTTTACGTATATTGACAAGCCACGCGGAAACAACGACAAAGAGCATGCAACGAAATATTCTCTGGACATTTTCAAGATAAACACACCACGTTTTCTTCCCACAGGCTTCCTTATACGAACCTGTGAGGAAGCTCAAAGTAACTAGGTCTAATTGGGTTTCGAGCGTCATCCCTTCGTCAGAGTGAAACATTTGCTCTGGCGAAGGGCTAACGGTCAAAATGTCAGCCTAGAAACTCCTTACAGTAGCCACTTTACATTATCAACCCATGTGATCGTGTAGTCAGATCGTCCGCGTGAGAGTCGTCCTAAGAAGGACTGTTGTCGAGAGTAGAGACTGACGCTTCGACGACAGTGACCTAAGCTACAGTCGTCTTCAAAGTCAAATGGAGAGTTATTGTCAATTTCAAATTGGTTTTGGACTCCGTCTGATTGTTTTTATCGACTCGGTCCAGCGATAAAACCAAATTATCTTCGTTTGTTGGATTAAAACAAACATCATGGGAAAGGATCAAATTGAGTTACTGCTCCCGCATATTTGATGGTCGGCTAGAAAAGGGCCAAAATGGAGCTTGGGATATAAGAACTTTTACCGCCGTTTATTGAGCCCACGAGCAGGCTCTTGTGTTTGAGTTTCACCTCATGGCCTCTTTTTGGGCACAGTTACACCAATAGCGCCCGCTTGTGGAAACATTTATTGCAACCCCTGAAATAATCCTCAGCTCTTTGCTGTGATTGTAAGGGAAACAGATTGTAAAGCGTAATGACGAATCTATATTTTAGGTATGGAGATTTGGCGCCTAAAACAATCCCTGGGAAGCTGTTGGGTCTGATATGGATGCTAGCGGGTCTTATCATCATTACTATGTTTATCAGTATCATCACCGCAGCATTGACTTCTGTCAGTCTGCAAGGACGGACCAACCTCCGAGGGGTCACGGTAAGTGTGGGGACTGAGTTCGACCTCAGTAAGAAAAGGCTGATTTGTTCTAGAAGGTACAATTTACTTCTTTAATTCGTCATACTTTGGTAAAACTGGTTAACAATTGAACAAACTTCATTTAAAACATGAGGTTCATGAGCTCGTGAGTTTAATAACTGTTAAATTTTACCCTCGTTAAATATAGTCTTCTACTACTACGACAACAGCAAAATGTAGCTCAACTGAAGGTTCGCGTTAAAGTGAATGTATTCAATTAAAGAAATAGTGAAAAGAAAGTTTGATTATAGAGAAAGATGTTTAAAAAAATCCTTTGATGAGAGGGTGAGACGAAGACAAACCCTTAGTCTTTCCAGTAAGGTTCGTGCCTTAATCGAACTTTCCAATCTTGTCTACGGATTCTCTAATAACTGAAACACAGAGAACTCGTTGGTGACCGAGGTCAGTTTTGTTATTGATACTTGGTTCAGATGTTAAAATTGTCCAGCACACTGCCAGATGCTAATTGATCACTGAATAAAAGTACAATGTACATCAAAGAAATGTTTCGGTAGCTTTAGAGAGATGTTCAAGAAACCGCCTTGAGCTAATATTTTCCAAATCACTACAATGACACCAAATAAAAGGGTCTGTAAACAAACTTTGAAAAAGTAAGCACTGAACAGGAATTTTGCTGGCAGATTGAGTGGCGAGACAAGGAATCAAGCATAGTTAATCAAGTTTTTAGAATGGAGCCGCAAAAGTTGACCTCTGGAGTATTCAGCAGAACGTTAATCAATTTTTTTTAAACTCGGGACAATGCATCGTGAAAACTGGATTGTTCACTATACATTGCATCGCAAAATGAGACCACAAAAACTTGTTAGTCGAGTAACATAAGTTGGGAGAAACATCATTGATGAACTTTTTATGCCTTGCATGTGGTAATGAGTAAAGTTAGACAAGTGAAACTGATTTATCCCTGTTTTACTGGCCCGGCAGGTTTCAGTCGTTAATCACAGCGAGGAACACAAGCTTGGAATTCGAGAAATTGCGAATGTTAAAGGTAAATAACAATTTTAATTATCTGATTTACAGGCTTTGAAAAATCTATGTATTTCTGTATAATGAGTTCTTAATTTCGTACATACCTTATATCTTTAAAACTCTCCTGTAATCCGCCCTTAAGTTTTAAGCAGACAGTTTGAAATACGTGCGTGTTAAGAGCAAAATAGTTAGTGTTAACAAATTCCTTCCTTCTACCCTTTATTTTTGCCAGAAACGCTTTAATGATGCACAACTTGGTTTTGATGTCCGCAATAATTATAATTATGTTCTTTTGTCATTCTGATTCGTTCACATGTTTATATACATCCTAGTTGCTTTTCGTTTTCGATTTTTTTTTCTGTTTGGAATCTTTGTCCTGAAACCAACACATATCGGTTTAAGGAACGGAAATATCAAATCGTATCAAACAAGCGACAAAAATATTACCTCATCAATCTTCGTTTATTGTTTGTTTGTTTTTTTTTTTAGCCAAAGAACTTTGGAGACCGAAACTCTGGCTAAACGCCTTCATTTACAATTTCATACTGATGTCAAAAGAAAAAAAGAAAAAAGTTTCAAATGATAAAATCACTCACTGTTCTTACGTAAAGTAAAATTAAAGGGCACGGACAATTTTTTTAATGCTTCTCATCTATTGGTGTTTTACATCTGTCTTAGGTTCTTTTTTTCTCAGTTAATCTCTCCCTTTTTCTTAGCTCTGTATACTACTATGGTAACTTTATTACGTTAGTTCAGAACATAATAAAGAAAAAAAATAGAAGGATGAACGAAATCAGAAGAAATTCTTTGAACCGGTTGACGCAAACCTGTTGTTATGACAGTGTCCTTCCTTTTAAGTGAGTGGAGAAGAAAATTAGCATCCGTTAAGATCCCAGCGATCTTTGAAATTTACTGTTGGGCATTATTTCAGCATAGGTAAGAAAAACAAGCGGAGCGTTAGTTAAAACATCGTCTGGGAACCTAAAACAAAAATTGAATCGCCGTTCGTGCCGAAATAATGATCGTGTTTGCAATCTTATATGCTTTAAATACAATTGTGGCTCTTGTAGGAAATCTCTTCGTCTTACTTCTGGTAACAGTCTATAACCGTTTTCACGAAACAAGATACATTTTTCTGGCTAGCTTGGCACTTTCAGATTTCCTCTTTGCCATATTGGTGGCCAGCAATTGTGTCGCCGCCAATGCTCTTGAGCAATGGCCTTCTGGGACCACCTGGTGCCACGGAAACTCGTTTATTGTCAGACTTCTTCATTTGAGTACATTTGAGTGTTCCATCTTTGGGCGGCGTCTCATGAAAGATACGTTGCCATCGTCAGGCAGCCATTAACTTACACTGAAAACATCACCAAGATGAGAATCTTTCTCTGTGTAACTTTGCTGTGGTTGTTACCAGCGGTTGTCTCCCTCGGTCCGTTTATCGACTGTGGAGGCTTCATCTACAACCCGGAAATATTTACCTGCGAGCAACATTGGGACAGGCAAACTACTTTTCCGTTTTTGATATTTTCATTTTTCATTCCACTCGGCTTGATTGGATTCCTAAACTACAAGGTGCTCAAAGTTGTCCGACAACTTCAGAGCAGTTTCAAAATTATAAGTAGCCGGCTATCGAGCATAGTAAACAACAAGACGGACCGGTTGACCAGGCAAAATTCATACGTAACATAAAGTAATTTCAATAATTTATTAAAATCTTGAGACTAATTCTACCTGTATATTAAATCGAGGTATTAAAACGATAACACTACTGAAAACTTAAGATAAATTAATATAGTAATTAATGTACAACTAGATTGCAAATCTGCTCTAGCTTCTGTTGACTATGAGGTACCCAATCAGCAACAAGGCTTTAAACTTGTGCCTGATTAATGTAGACACATATTGTTGATAGAAATGAAACTGAAAAGTAGAAATCTGAATACATAAAATCAAATTCACTATTTATGCCTTAACCACTGAGTTACCTATGACTTTACTGCACTCATTTATCAGTACAGACGATCAGTTTACATTTCGATATCAACTGCACTTAAGAATTTCATCCTGGTAAAAGCCATGTGATAATTAATTACAGACTCGATGGTTGGCGCGCCAAGGTGTCCTAGTTTTTAAAACTCTTTACACCCTAATATCAGTATGCATATTCTCCATACTGTTCTCCGTGCATGCATTTATTAAGGTGGTGACATAGAAAATTTGTTGGATAATTGTAAGGCGCCTTCGGCAGCCGCTTCAGTCCATGTAGCGATCTCACCTTCCCACCCATCCCACCCAGGGGAGGACATCCACCACACAGTAATCTCGTGCGTGGGAAATTAACGTCTCCTACCCCAAACCCTGCAGGAGACGAGACCTACGGCTTTCCGTCTTATCCGAGAAGACGAAGCAAGGTGAGTGAAGCGGCTTACTTAAGGCCCCAACGTAGTGCCCCAGCCAGGACTTGAACTCGGGCCGTCCGACCCAGAGTCCAGCGCTCTGACCACTAGACTACTCACGCCTAAAGAGCTTCCTTTGTTGGTGATCATTTCCTTTATTCTGGTGGCCTTAAGCGGTACTTCCGCGGTAATATTGTAAGGAGAAATTAAATTCTAGTAACTCTTAAGAGTTAAAGTGTTGACGGAACGAAACCTTATAATTGTATTCTGACTTAATTGTGTTACTTATGCAGCTTTGCGTAACAGTGACCAGGTGTTTCAATATGTACTGGACCGTCAAGTGGAAGGTGCATTAGTCGACGTTCACGGACTCAAGCATCACATAAACGCCCTCACCCAACACAATATTCAGGTGAATCAATAGGAGATATGACTTCAATGTCTCACGTTATCACGGCTATTTTCATTCTGGCAGTGACCGCTGTAAAAACGGTCCGGATAAGGTGGCTCAAAACTGTGATATTTTAAATTCAACACCAATTATTTGATTGATAGATGCGTACATCGATCCCTCAACAATTTTTGGTTTGTTTCCTTGAATGTAATGCCGCTTCTCCTTTGATAAAACTCTGTTTCGTATTAAAAGGGTGGCAGGATGATAAGTGTGTACGCTGAAAAGTTTCAGTGGACTTGAAGTGGGTTTGTGACTCGAGAATTTTAAGTGTTGAAAGCCGAGGTCCTTCGAGTACCTCTGTGTCGAGAAAAACAGTGCGTTCGCCGGGAACATTTCACAAGTAAACTTGATCGTGGGGTAGAACGAGTTGGCGAAGTTTACAAAAATGGGAACTTCCTCCATTGGAATGTTCCACAAAGAGAATATGTCAAAGATAAACCTCTTCCAAACAAATAGTTTTAATGGGCTAGCCGCTAACAGTTGTTTTTCAAGGTTCACCATGAAAATAACGGTCAGAGCGACCGACATTTTAGTTCCCATAGCAATGCTGTGAGTTTGTACGACGTGTTTTTTACATTACACTTGAAAGAACTTTCTTTAAGTAAGAGCCGCATGAAATCGCTTGTCCGGATAAGTAATTTCTGCTCATAATGGTCTTCGTAATAACTGCAAACAACGTCGATTCCTTCTTATTGAGGAATGTTGGTGTAGAGAAAACTAACGTCAAATGTGTCTAGGACCACATTGTCTGGAATTTGCGTGTTTTCAATATAATTGATGAAGTCGGTGTATGGAACTCTTGTTCCCTTGCACTAGGTTGTGGAAGTGAGTCTACAAACCTAGAAATACGCTTTATTGGACCACTGTTCCTTGAAGCGATTGGCCTGCCGACCAGTGTTTTCATATAAATTTTAGTCAGCGGGTAAAATTTTGGTATACGTGGTTGTTTAAGACCAGTTGCTAACCATTTGTGGATCATTAGGTCGATCTGTCCCGAACCATATAGTTTAATAACCAGTTCGTTTACTTTTGGGGGCGGCATCTTGCACAATAAGAGACGGTAGAGGCTTGTAAAACTTATCATCAAATATTAATGTGAGCCTTCAGCTATCTTTTGTGCAATATCGAGGATGACCGTTGTTGTTTCTTTATCAGCTTTTTCAAGGTTAATTTTGCTGTTGTGTTTTAGTTCGTTTCCACTGAGTCAGTAAGAGAAATAGTTACCACAAAGATGAATGTCGTTTGGGGAGACCTTTCCCATCTGCTTGATGGGGAACATATTGCGGAAAGGAGAGGCCCCCTGACCAATTTCTTATGTTCGCTGAAATGTTATCAGTATGAGGGCGGAAACTGTTTTAAAGCAAGTGCGAGTTTGGTTTGTTCCAAGTAATTTTGTAGAGCAACCGAATTTTGACCGGTGTTTTCCAGGTAGATTTGACAGGAAACGGGTGAGCAGAGATTTTACACTTGTCTGCAAACATGTATTTAAGCGCATTGTTCTTGTAAAATTATCGAAATCCTTTAAAGGATTTAAAGTCAGAGAGAGACCCACCAGTGTAAGATTTAACTCTGTTTTTATTCGCTTAGTTGACAAAACATTTTCTGTTGCTTGGATAACTGAGCCTGCATGGAAGCGAAATTACAAGTTATTGAACAATGTATGTTTTCTGAGTTCTGGAGCTGGTCTGACTTTGTTGGCAGCCTGGTTTCTGGAGGTCTTACAACTGTGCTCTTTCGGATACAGGTTCTGTAGTAGCTGTTGCTGGTCTTCGATTGCCTGGTTGCCTGCAGCTTAGTTCTTTTAACTTTCCTTATTGAATTTCGATCTTCCTGCAAAGTTCTTTAAGGCATCTTTCTAGAGGTTCAATGCCACCGCTGAAAAATTATGCTGACTTTTCTTGTTTCGTTTCATGATTGCGATATTGTTCTTCCCCAAAACAAGGCGGGTTTGTTGTACCACGATCGAGCCATAACGTAACATACTTACGTATGATCGCTTAACAACAGGTTGGAAACATTCTGACGAGCCACGTTTCATATGGAGCGATCCATGCACGCAACTCGACGAATTTTTCGAATTGCCTCAGGGAATACGTGCAAACAGAAGAGCAATGGTTTTACTACATTCTGGCCGAGAATACCGGGACCACACAGGTAGGTTCGAAAATGGGACCAGCGGCCATATTTGAACAAAAAAATGTATTTCTTTAAAATAGTTTCACTCTAAAGGGAAATATATTACAGTCGAACCTCAGTGTATTAAGCGGCTCCTATTAAGCGTTCACCCTGTATTAAACGGTAGCGATCACCCTGTATTAAGTTCCAAAGACTCGTTTTGTATTGTCTTCCACCTGTAATGAAGTAATGAACATATATCTTATTAACCAAGCGCGAGGGCCGTACCGGGAGAATATCGGCCCGAGGTCTTGACAGTACGGACCTCGCTGCGCACGGTCCGTACAAAAAAGACCGAGGGCCGATATTCTTCCAGTACGTTCCTAAGCAAGCTTGGTTGATAAGAGATTTATTATACGACTGAAGTTCAAAGGGACACAAGTGCGGTATCATTCGGAACCATTCGGGACAGTGCCCGGTCCAATACTGAGAGAATATTGACCGGCAATAGAGCATTTTGATTGGTTGATTTTAGTTATTGGCCCTCTGACTGCCCGAGTCGTGTAATAGCGTCACTTAAAGCCTATCAACTCAAATAACTAAGAATAATCTTTCAAGTAATTTTCAATCCATGCTTCTCCCCTAAAATCAAAGTAAGAAGCATTTTTTGGGCGAGATTCTGTACATTTAGAGGTCAATTATGGTATGAAGTGGCGTTGCGAATCGTTGAATAGAATACCCCTTATTTGTGGAACCTGTATTAAGCGAGCGCCCTGTCATTCCCCAAGGGTGACCGGTTAGTACAGGTTTGACTGTACTTCTTCGCCACTCCCGCGCATCTTAAGGTGAGGTATCAATGATAAACCTTGGTGACAAATAACTGCAACTAATGGTTTACTTTTTTAACATAAAAGGAAAAGATAAGCGTTGCAGAAGATTACTTTGGAAGCGGAGGAATATTTAGCATTACGGTATACGGTGGGCTGGCCTTGTTTGTGATGCTCATGGCCGCAGGGATTGGCTGGGAGGCATACAAGAAAAACAAAATGAAAAACAAAGGAAAAAGCGAAGGTAAGGAAAAATTTCGTTCTGTTGCCCCTTATAAACCCAAAAAAAAAAAGAAAAAAAAAAGCTTGAGAAGAGCTAAATCAATCTCCAACAGCATTTTTGTGGCTGAATACATACAATAGCCAAAGTAAATTTAAGATTCCGCTTTGCGAGGTTACACGATTACAACCTCCGTAGCGTATCTCAGCTTCGTTCATTGGACGAGCTGTAGTGTTGTTCCTTCTGAATAGGAAGCAAGTCCACTCTCATTACCTACTGCATTTTATAAAGTTTCCCGTTAAAAGTTTGCTTTCAATCTTTCATTTGTGATGGTAGGGTGTCGGCGTCGAGTAACACTTTGGTCCCGAAGATAGAAGTGATCAAAGCTAGAGGTCTAGCCGAAAGCTTTTGATTTTTAAGCAAGCTTAATCGGTATAAAAAAATTTTAATATTTTTTTTTTATTCAGTATGGAGAACATGCATACTGATGTTAGGGTGTAACCGGTTAAACGTTGGGCTTTTGGTTCAAGAAAACATCACGATGACCCCGCCCAGGTCCCCGCTTATCCTGACTGCTCAATAACCGGCCCGATCCAACATAACCACTTTAAAGGGGACAAGGGCGAATGTCCATGAATCTTAAGCAGCAAAAAATATATAACCTCAAAAAAAAAAAAATATATATATAACCAATCAAAAGGAGGCAGTATGGCCGGGTGGTTAGAGTGTCGGACTCGTAATCCGCCGCTCCTGGGTTCGAGTCCCACCCTGACCACTGGATCTGTTTCACGGTAGCCCCGAGTTCAGATCCTTGGCCACGCTTGTAAATAGCCAACTGGTTTGCCTCCGGCCGGTTGGGGTTCTTAATGATGTTATGTTCAATTTAGACCATTTGTTTCATTTGTTTGCAAGGACCACAATGGAAACTACTGGTTCACCAGTAATTGTGTAATCCTTTAAAAAGACTTTTTTTTTTTTTTTTAACCTCGCTTTTCATCATCTGCAGGCTCCATCCCTGCACCCACATCCATTGTATTGGAGGACTTAGGGACCCACCCCACTCCAAGGCTGTCATTTGGTCATGCACCTTCAGAACAACTTGTCTCCAAACACAGCATGGAAATCATGAAGATGGACGAAGAGCTCAATAATTTCCGCAAGGATTGGCAGGATAAACGTACGAAAATGCTTGAACGACATCAGAGAGAACGAGCAGGTGCTGGTATGAATGGCGACGCTAACAGTTCCCTGACACCACCTAAAGAGAACTGAGTTTACTGTACGACTCCTAGATGAATCTACATCGTAACTCCTCTCTGAGGTATCATTAGACTGTAGGGCAGAAAAGTGACGAAAACTAGATAATTAAATCTAATTCTGTCTTGATATGGTCCAAAATACTCAAAACATAAGCAGCAGCTGTCATATGGCAGTTAGAAAGGAAAACAATGTTCTTTTATCTTAGCACTGTATCTTGATATTGTTTGCAGGACACAAAGTTAATTGTTCTCGATCGAGTTGAAAATGTCGTAATTATTGCGAAGCCGTTTTGGAAGAATCCACAGCTTTGATACTCGATAACTTTAATCGTTTCAACTTTTTACTTAAATAAAACCGGGATAATTCTCGTCCATCTAATGAGTCGGAGTATTAAAACAGAAACAGTTCAAATTTGACCAGTAACAGACACCCAGTTCGTAGAAACTCGACTAAGATGAGATCGCATCGTCTTGAGTCCGTTGTCTCAGTTCTGCTCTCTTTCGTTGCATCAATTGAACGAATCCGAGTTACAAGTCTCCGGCCAAAAAGGTACAAATTTTCAAACTTAATTAAGAAGTCTGTTTCTGGCACTGGTATTGATTAATATTCGTAACTATGGTGAAGTTAGGACCTTTAGCTGTTATCGTTTGGACAAAGCTAAAACTGTGCCATTCCTAACTGGTAGGAAATATTGCTTTTATCGCCTGCTAATTGGCTGGCGAGTGATTGAACTCTCAAATACAAGCACCTGAAGACAAAAAATGAGATTCTCCTCTTGCTACTGTTACCAAAGAGAAAATTATTTCGATGAAAGAGGTGGCTGTTCCAAAAAAACGCACTGGTGTGGAAAACGTTTGGTTTGACGTCATTTTATATAGGCGTTATTAACCAAGCCTGAGGTCAAGATGGCTGGATATTGGCCGAGTTCTGTATTTTTTTGCACTTTTATGGTCGAGACGAAGTCGAGGTCCGTAAAAATGCGAAAAAAGAAGAGGCTAATATCCAGCCATCTTGACCAAACAAGCTTGGTTAATAAAACATTTATTATATTGCAAAAAGATTTCGCTTAACTAAGGATTAAGAATGACTTGTTTACTTCGAGAGCCAGGAAAGAAAGCCAACTGTGTTTGTAACACAACAAACTCACGAGAGTCGTTTCTGTTTTCTTTGTTTTGAATGTCTTCTGCCGCTTTTTGCGTTTCCATCGCCAAAATTGTTCAAGAATAGCGCAGCTTTAATGCAATTTTTTTCATGTGCGGGATCAACGCGGGAAATCTTTCAAAGGAAAGCAACGCGCGGTCAAGCCGCTGTTCGGGAGTTGCACTAAATTATCAAGCGAAAATGCCGTTAAAAGGCAGAACTAGGTAGAATAAATCAAGACATCCTGAAAATATGTCGAAATAGTTCTATGGAAGTTCAAAATTTGAAATAAAGAAGTGAAAACCCGAGACTTAATTTTTTTGTTTTTGTTTCGCCTTTCAAAACAAGAAATTCGTGGAACAAAGCGACATCGTGTTTGGTCTTTTTCTTGTTTTCATTTTCCTGTCCGTCTATGAACTCTTCTACTGATGATTCTAGGCTCTGAAAACGGTTAGTGTGATTTGAAGCCATCTTTCTAAAGAACAATGCGCCTAAGCTCTTAGAAATGTGCTATTTGTCAGTCAAGAGGAGCGGCGAGCGAGCGAGCGACACGGTTTTGTTTACTAGTGAAAATAATGATAAAGCCAATCAGAGCGTCGATACGTCGTTTTTCACTAGTGAAAAAAAATCGTATGACCAATCAGCTGGCTCCTCTAGCGCGAAGAGACTATTTTTATCTCGATGCTTTTTGGTGCGTAAATCTCGGTATGTATATAATAATACGCGTGATTTCATTTCGTGCACGGCACGAATTCGGTCGCTCGATACAAGTTTCTTTAGTCTGTACAAATATTTTAGTGATCAACTATATTGAGCTGGTTAGTGAAAAATTGCAAAATTTGTCTCATTTTCCCGCAACGAGATTGATTTATTTAAACAAGCCCTGAAATTTGATTGGTTTTTGTGTTTTAGTAAAGCTGTCTCGTTGGTTAAGAAAAGATGTGATTTAGGACATAAAATGGTGCGACTTGCGAACAAATCGCACCGGTGAGAGTAATCAGACTGCAAGGATCAGATTTTAAAATGGATGTAAATGTAATAAAGAAAAAAAAAAAGAACTCTTCCCTGCACTATCCCCCTGTCTTTATTCCTTTTGTGCTATACAATGTTTTAACTCCTCCATCTGAGGGAGCGGGCCGATAGGTCTAAACATTGACTTTACCTTCGAAAATTATTTGTCAAAAACGCTTTCGCGAATAAAAGGAAGAGAAGACGGCCACAGGGTTGAAGCAAATTTTTCACAAATAAAAATACACAGGCAATAGCTGCACTTTTATAGTTATTACAAAAGAAGAATAGGAAGATCTCCAAAGGGAAGAGTTACTTAAAACAAGTTCATGTGGTCTTTATTGCATACAAGATTTCAATACGAGCCGTCATAACATAGGTAGCGCATTATCTTAATTTAATATTCTCAAAAAAGATGCGTGACAGAGAACTTTGATACCACCAAGATACCACCATTACGTGTAAAGTAGACGAGCTTTGAAAGCATTTCACTGGAATGAACTTTTCCCGAAATTAGTCTAAAAACTGCCGAGCAAATAAGGTCTTTACAACTGTACAAATTGTAAGGTCAGCACATCAATTCAGCCACTGACTATTTTCTTGAATGATTAACTTCTTAATGTGAGAGAAGACAATTCTTCCTCACACTAAAAAGAAAACGCAAAATCGGTGTTTTTTTAAAAAGACGGTCGTGCATCCCCTAGTTGTGGATTTTGATCGGTCGTTCAAGGAAGCTATACCGTGATCTCTTGGGAGCCTTGTTGAGATGATCCAGTCCCAGCCACGGTCTGCTCATGCTCATGCCTTGAAAACCAACAAATATATTTAAGTCTCCTTTTGCTTGCTAAAACGCTGCCCTCTTATTTGCAGATGAAAACACTTTTACTTTGCTAAGTAGATTATTCTTAGTTATGTCACACCAGGGCAGAATCGGAAAACTAAAATAAAATAATGCGAGTCTCAACTTTGTAATTGCCAAGATTAGTTAAATTCCTTCCGAATGGGTTGGGATCACAAGAAATTGTTTCACACTTGCACCACCAGAAGTGATCGAGCAATTCCTCATGTTAATACATTTTAAAGAGGGAAGGTGATGAGGAGCGAAAGAATTATGAACTAGGGAGATATTGCTTGATTAATTGCAAATTAATGACAAACAGTACGTATATCTTCGTCTTCCCACAAGCTAGAGGAAAAAAGAGAAAAAAATTCGAGTCCCCACGAGGGAACGAGCCACATTAGTCTAGGATGACCTTGGCCATAAATAAGTCCAAACTGTATATAACGAGTGTCGTGCAAGTTTCAGGATCAGATAAGTGGAAAATAAGAGACGACAAATTCTCTTTTTCAACCAACTTAATAAAAACTCCTTTCAATTTTTAGAGCAATGAACGCTTGTGTTTACCTGGCGTCTGCGGAAGAAAATCTTTCACTGAGACGAGTTTGTCCGATTCTGAAACAAGGCAAATACACGAAAAATTAGAAAAGTAAATAGAAAGGATGCAAGAACGACCTAAGAACTAGAACAGAAGAGGAGTCAAGAATAATGAAGTTACCTTCGGGAAGGTATATCGCTCGTCCCATGTGAATAACTGCGAATTTAACCTTCAGGAAAACATGAAAACATTTAGCTGGTAATAGCTATTATCGGCCTGTTTTTTTGTGTCTGTTCCTGATTATATGTGCATATCTGATCGTCTTTGTTCCTTTCTGTCCGTATTCTCAATTCCTCGCTTACCTGCCTGTCTGTCTGTCTATCTGTCTGTCTGCCCCATTGTACGTCTGTCTGTCTGTCTGCCAGCCTGCTTGTATGTCAATTTATCTGTCTCCCTGTCTCCCTGTCCGCCTTTCTGTCTGCCTGCCTGTCTACCTGTCTGTCTGTCTGTGTCTCTGTCAATCTGTCTGTCTGTCTGTCTTTCTGCCTGCCTCCCTACCTATCTGTCCGTCTGTCTGTCAATCTGTCTGTCTTTCTGCCTGCCTCCCTATCTATCTGTCTGTCTGTCTGTCTTTCTGCCTCCCTATCTATCTGTCTGTCTTTCTGCCTGCCTCCCTATCTATCTATCTGTCTAAAGGGAGTAAGTTTCTAAAGAAACTGCGGTGCTGTGTCGGTGGGGGTAACAAGGTAATTTGGTTATACCAACTAAGTTGAAATTGTAAATTGGCCACAGTAGAGAGATAAAAGCTGACGTTTCGAGCGTTAGCCCTTCGTCTGTTTGTTTGTCTTCCGGTCTACCTGTCTTCCTCCATGCCTCCCTACCTGTCTATCTGTCTACCTATGTAACCATTTCCCTCTCTTTCCTCTGTTTTTTAATTTACTTTTTAGTAGGCCTGTCTTGTTTGTTTGTTTGTATAACTCTACGTCTGTCTGCTACAGCTTCCACCTGCTTTCCACTGGTATTAGTTGGAAAAAAAACAAAAGTAACTTGCCTTTTCAAATTCTTTTTCTTGAATGTCTATCTTTTCTTTTATTCTTTCTTTTAACTTGTTAATGGGTTCTCCCTGTTGATAAAATGAGCGTGTTCTTGTTAAGAGTTTGTGGTCCAAATAGGAAACAGAGGTTATTTGATTCAATTGTACACCTGCCACATTCAGAAAGGATGCCACACCCATCTCCTGACTAGCTGCTTTCCAGGGGTTTTTATCGAGACCTATAACCAGTGACCAATTGCTACACAAATAACTTAAAGGAATGCATAGTTACTCTCCATTTGAGTTTCTGATGATGTCATTCTTCTCAGTTTCTGGGGGTTTTCTTAACCTGTTACGCTCATTCCAAGTCAATGAAACTCCTCACTTTGTTAGGTATACATGTGTTTTGCACACCATCAGATAAATTTGTGCCACTTGAATTTCTCCCTTGATCTACAAGTACTTACGTCTGTTATCCTTAGTAAAAATGGAGTTCCAAATGTCTGATAAATTTCCTGTTAAAAATAAAAAAGGAAACAATTTTGCCACGACATAACAGACTTTTGACGATATCAAGTCACATCGTAACACAAATAGGACGATTATAAAGAATTTACCTTATTGAAGTGAGCCACAGGAACTAAAATTTCCTCTTTTGCTAGTTCTAATTCATCTTCGGGGATTTCCTTAAAAACAAACAAAAAAAAAAAAAGAGTAAATGGCATGCGATCCGTCAACAGATAAGCTTTTTTAATTCTAACGTCTACAGTTAAAGGGACAAGTTCTAATATGCGCTCCTGATACTTTAAAAAGGATTAAGGATTGCTAAGAACGTTAACTGGTCTTCAAGACATCATGACTGACTAAAAAGGTAAAGAACCGTTCTCAATATACACCAGTTTTCCTTGAAACATCACATCCATTACCTCTATTCTAAACGTTCTTTGTGACTGGTTGATGAGATGTTCCAGTGGAACGTCATTGTTAACATTGTTAACCACTTTGGAGCTGATAATCTCTAGAAGTCGAAGTTTTCCCGTTCCATTCGGCTGTAAATCAACTTGTTCCCGTGCTTCGTTGAGAAGGTCTGCCACCGTCCCATCTTTATTCGGAAAAAGAGCGAGTTCTCTCTCCTCTTTGAATTGGTTGGCAACCCAAATACATTTGAATTGTCTCTTGTTTTCAAGCTGGTCGATAGGTATGCTTAGTGTTTGGTAGTAGAGTTTCTTTGGTGCTCGTGGTTTATAGTAAATCAATAGATCCCGCAAAGTCCCTTCATATGTACATCTTAATGCACTCCCCGGTGCATCGCGATATCTGAAACGCAAAAGATGTATTGGTATGAACTGGATAGAATTTAAAGAGGTAAAAGAAAAGATATTCAATTCACAGTCACTTACGCCTGTCCTTTGAAAAACTGCAACATCATTGGATCAACCTCTAGGTTTGCTGCTACAGCCTTGGCGACCTTACGAGAACCACACAAACAATCCATTGTTTAGCGACTTCATCAAGTGTATAACGTAAAAAAAATGCTTAGGAGAGCATAGAGACAAGATACTTCATTACACCACCAAGGCGATCCGAAGGCCAATGACTAAAATCAATTAATTAACTTGCTGTAATGCAATCCCACGAGGGCCAATACTGTACCTCTGTCAGACCGGGTATTTTCTCGAGTGCTCCCGCGCGACTCTGGGGAAGATTTTTTTTCTCTGCCATATCAAGAAGGCGGTCATTACGGAAGACTCTCTAGGCAGAAATAGTTGTAAAGCTGGACAGTAGCGTGTATTCACTTCAAACGAGACGAATTTCGACCTAAAGGATCGTTATCAGCAAATTGCTTAAACACAACATACAGGAAAACAATTTGATTCCAATTCTCATAACTCCTAATTTGATACGGATGCCTGGAACAATATTCTGCCTGGAAAATGAATCGAGTGACGACCAAGGAAAAGAAAGGTATAACATAAATCACGTAAAGCGCGCGCTCTGACTGGTCAATTCAGTGTCTACTATTTGCCCATGGGTGTACACTGCTGGCGTGAGCAAATGTTTCGCAAGCAATTGTTTTATTTTTATGTTATAAAACTAATGGTTAGCACCATAGCAACACTACTGAGTTATGAATGCACTTGGGAAGTTTGCTCAGCACTCAGAAAGCTGTACGCAAGACTCTCACGCTTCTTTCGCGCTTAGCAACCTCCCGTGTGCATCCATGACTCAATAGTGTATGCTGTGGTGTTTACCATAAGTTAATTTGAGTGCATGGGTTTGCCTCCAGAAGCAAACTTGTCACTTGTTTGGATAATGTTTGAGGTCTCAAAATACCCCTACGTGTTTCAGCATATAAAGCTTATTTTCCTCTAGACGGGCAAATGGATGTAAAGTCCAATTTCTTTAGAGTAAACAATTCACACTGACCTGCATATAGTTCATTCTTATGGAGAGGGTAACACTAAACCCAGGGTCGTTTACAATGTTCTTGTCACAAAATATGACTTCCACTCTATTGTGAAGATCCCTGGAAAATCATGGAAAGCAACACTGTATCAGCACGTTCGGCTAATGTTACTACATACCACTCAAAAAGGCGTTCTTTTCCGAATTTTCAACATCTCAAACAATACATTGAACACCACAACACCCTACCTGAAATAATTTGAATATATCAACAAAGTTGAAATGGTAAATTGGCCACCGTTACGATTATAAAAGCTGACGTTTCGAGCGTTAGCCCTTTCTCGGAGCGAATAGAGGAATTGTGGGTTGTGTGTGCTTTTAAAGGCAGCAAATGAAGCTACGTTATTGGTGGGAACATGGCAACGAGAAAAACACGAATAAATTAGTGGAATGAAAAGCGTTCGTTGATACCTGTGGGATTTAGACTGCCGAACGCTTTTCATTCCACTAATTTATTCGTGTTTTTCTCGTTGCCATGTTCCCACCAATAACGTAGCTCCATTTTCTGCCTTTAAAAGCACACACAACCCACAATTCCTCTATTCGCTCCGACGAAGGGCTAACGCTCGAAACGTCGGCTTTTATAATCGTAACGGTGGCCAATTTACCATTTCAACTTTGTTTATATATTCAGATTATTTCGTTACCCCCACCGACGCAGCCCCAAACAGTTTCTTTAGAAACTATCAGCCTTTTACCTACCTGAAATAGTCTGCTACTGTGGGTAATTCACTTGCACTCAGCAAATCAGGTTCACATCTAAACAAGACGCAACAGTAGTAAAATTAACCATTTTTGCAATTAAAGAGAAGTATTTTTGCAATTGTTTCATTTCACTTCATTCCATAGGCACATACCTTTGGAAACAGATAATGTCACCATCCATAAGTTCTTCCACTCCCTACAATAATGATATTAAAATAATGATATGTAACTGCCACGTATGCAAAATAAGGTAACAATGGTAATGACTTTCGGTTGTAAACATAAAAACTACAATTTCCACTAGTTCATTTGCCAAGTTGTTATTGGACAGTTTGTTATCAGACAGTTCAATAAGCCAATCACATTCAAAGTTTTAGTTCAAATCAACCAATCCCAACCTTGTTTTCTTTTAATGCAAATTTTCCCTTCTTCATAACTTGGCTAACATTCTTTTCTCGGAAATTGTAATTTTTACGACTAATTGGCAATAAGACCTCGTGTCGTCCAATTCGGTCTGTAATCATAATCGCGATAAACAAATCGGGGTCCTGCCGCGTAGTCGTTCGATTTTGTTATCACTCGTAAGATTAAAGACTGAATTGCAGTCCACTCACTCCCATTACTATTACTTATTAGGCCACCTAACAATATCCCAAAAGGTAAGATGATGTTTTTATAAGCACGGAAACACTTACCCAATTAGGCCACCTAACAATATCCCAAAAGGTAAGTCTTTTTACGAGAAGTGTAAGATTGACAAAGCGTCGATAATGTTTAAACGAATCCATGGTGCACTACCTAGCTATTTAAACGAGCATATTTCGATCAACAACTCAAGACATTCAAGAACTACGCGCTATTCAAACTTTAATGTACTGTGCCCCAGATATAACAGGGAAACTGAAGGTGGGCGCACCTTTCTCGTCACCGGAACCAAAATTTGGAACGAGTTACCACTACGCATACGGATGGCGGACAGCATAAGGTGCTTCAAGCACAATATGTGGACTAATATTTTTTCGCAGCAACAATTTTTAAGTCATTTTTGTGTATAGTTTCCTTTTTTTCATTCTTACTAGTTATATTGTATATATTCATACATTTTATTAGTTTCTTTACTTATCTTGTAATTATATTATATTATATTAGTTTTTATTTTCATATTGTATTATACTAGTTTTTATATTGTAATTATTTCTGAGTGAGGGCCACAAGTTTATTAGCTATGCTATTATGTGTTACCCTCGTAAAATAAAGTCTTTATTATTATTATTATTATTAAGATGATGTTTTTATAAGCACGAAAACACTTACCCAATTAGGCCACCTAACAATATCCCAAAAGGTAAGATGATGTTTTTATAACCTCGGAAACACTTACCCAATTAGGCCACCTAACAATATCCCAAAAGGTAAGATGATGTTTTTATAAGCACGGAAACACTTACCCAATTAGGCCACCTAACAATATCCCAAAAGGTAAGATGATGTTTTTATAGGCTCGGAAACACTTACCCAACTAGGCCACCTAACAATATCCCAAAAGGTAAGATGATGTTTTTATAAGCACGGAAACACTTACCCAATTAGGCCACCTAACAATATCCCAAAAGGTAAGATGATGTTTTTATAAGCTCGGAAACACTTACCCAATTAGGCCACCTAACAATATCCCAAAAGGTAAGATGATGTTTTTATAAGCTCGGAAACACTTACCCTTTCAAACGAGACATTTAGGTCTTTGATTTGCTCAACATAAGTTGTTTTCACTTCCTACAAAGAGTCAAACAGAATGAGGAATACAGTCTGTGGTTAAGAAAAAAAAAACCAATACATCAGTAAAATTAAGTCAAATGCTTCCACCTCAAACATGGCTATTGGTGTTCCTGGCGGTAACCCAGCTTTCTCACTTAACATGGGAATGAGATCCACTGAAAAGAACAAAACAGGATCAGTTAACTTGTGTAAATAATAACGGCGATACCTTGACAGACTGAATGCCGAGGGAGAGGTAGGAAGTTACGCACGCTAGTACAAACACTAGTGGTTGATCTTATATTTTTGATGAAATATCACACCGTATGTAGACTATTAACTCTGTAGTTTAAGGGAGCTTATCATTGACTAACTGACTGGCCATGCTAGTCAACGCATTAAAGGATACTTCGTCACTAATAAGAACCAACTGGACTGATCAATCTCTGAAATTGAATCGTCTGTCTAGGCTCAGACCATAAGTGACCATGAAAACAAACCCCCCCTCGTCACACCCCTCCCCTCCCCTCCCCCAATATTCTTCAAGCTACTCAAATTACAAAGATCCGATGTGCTCGTAAACGACTATTAACTTACCGAATTTTGTTGACAAAGGAGTGTAAAGATGACACACACAGGAGAGTGTCTTTTGAACAGGGTCATAATGTTTGAAGAATAGCAGGACGTCATCTGCAGCAGGTTAGACAAAAAGCAAAATCTTACGCCGATACCCATCTAAGGTGATTCAGTCTTACATAATTGTAGTAATCTGAAATTTTTGCTTCTACAACTTTGAGTGATAATTGATAGTATTCAGTTAACATTAAGAAACTGTTTTTAAAAGTTGAAAATGTTGCAGCTACATTAAGCCCTCAAAACATTATGTTCAAAAACAACTTACTTGTCTTATCAAAGACTGGTAGCGACACTTTTCCTTCTTCTACGAGAGCACAACATGATAAGTTAAATTTAACAAATCACTGTACATTGACAACGAAGGATCAATTGAAGAGTGAAAATCACCATTGAGCTACACTGAATTTCTAGATATACTGTGATGTGCCCACATGAAAAATCTCATGCGACCGGACTTTAAGTGATTGCTGTATAATTTTAATGTCTTGAGCGAGTCAGGCAGTTACGTTTCAAAAGCTAAATGTCAGGCCATACAGAACATTAAAATTCTTACCAGGGTCAATTGTTTCTAGGAATACACACCACAGCGATCCGTCAACGATTTGGCCCAACTGCGAGAGAACAACAAAATACACAAAGTTGAACATCTACATAGATTGGTCAAAATTTCAAAATGAAATGTAATTGTGGCTGCTACAAAATTGCAGGTTTATCAACTTACCGTTTTATCCAAGCTTCCTTCTATGTCAAATAAACTCGGCCTTGTTGTACCATTGCTTCTCGGCTGAAGTGGCCACGGTCTAATTTGATTCGCAGGATATCCCTGTAACGCAAAAAGACAAGGTTATAATAGGTAGTTCGGTAAAGAGACTTGACCTCAAACCGAAAAATAAAGGAAATATGCCACAGAAATACTTGACAGTATCTAAATAATACATCCTTTACGACACCGATCAGAAGCATCCGACCACGGAAACGCACTGCAAACGCACAGCAGTTTAGAGTCAGTGATACATCGCATTCACGTTACGTTGAATGTTTACGCCACCGCGTTTCAAAGCGTCACCCCTTTCAATGGTGTTGTAAGGAGACTTATTTAGAATACGTATAAAATCTTGTTCTTTTTCCTTGAGAGTACATTTGAAATTGGACTAAAGAACTGTCGAGTAAAGATGTATTTTAGTGAGAGAAGCACTTGAGAAAAACCGACAAGCAAGAAAATGAGCAGAGTTGCACCAAAATAAAAAATAAGATTAAAACAACAAGCGGAGTTTCATACCAGACCATCAGCAAGAATATCTAACACTTCGTGAAGTTTCTTTGATTTTAGAACTTTAAAACTCCTAATGAGGAAAAAAAATTGAATCAATAGCCTTAAAAGTGAACTCTTCATTTATGGAGTTCTAGGTCAGTTCTCGCTTAGCATGACAGTAATTCTATGATAAAGCTTCTTTTGATACAGGTTCATAAAAGTGCGTTCTGTTTCTGAGCTTGGCACATGCTGTTGACACTCACTTCACTTTGGTTTTCTCAGGATCAAAAAGATCAGGTCCCTGGTGTCCCGCGAATTGGTCTTCAGTCACAATCTAAAAAAAAGAGGAAATAAGTAGAAGTTAACCTTACACAAAAGATATTTATATCCTGGAAAACAGGCGCTGTATTCTTCTTTTCTTTTCATGCAATCGGAGATTATCAAGGGTAAACGCGAGGCAAACGCGTTATGCAAGTGACGCGCGAAAGGAGTAAAAGAAAGGCACGTGACCCGCACTATGTGCTCGCCTCGCACTTACAGCTGCTGGTACAAATAAAACGCAAAAAATGTTAAATCTGTTACGCCGGCTACGATATTCATAACAAAGCAACAGCTGTGCACGTATGAAACATGAATATATTTCTATAGGGATGTTATTTGCCCCAAACGGATGTTCACTACCAAAAGACTGCAAAAAGATGCGTGTCTGCTTGTAGATTAAACTTCAAACGAGTTGGGTAATAAACTTACATCCACTGTCATGTACAAATGAGCCTCTTGTCTCTCCTTCCTTCTCTGTGCTTCAAGTCTCCTACAAGTCAATAATAAATGCCATAACTTATAGGCGGAAATTCGTGTCCTATCTGGAGTTCTCTAGGCCAACCCTGAAAGTTTCATGTCTTAAAAGATGTGTCGAAACATTGCTCTCACAAAACAAAAGCCTGAAGTTGCAAACGATTCCTCGGGAATACACATGTCTTTCAGAAAAATTTGTCAAATTTGAATGTAGTGTGGTCACAACTCTACTGGAAAGGTTAGTCCAACTATTATTCAGAAGCAAACCAAATAGGAAGTTCTGCAGTGCGACCAATGTGAATAAGTTAAAAGGTTGGAAGACTTCCGTTATAACCATCGGTATATAAAAGTTAAGTATCGCAAGCATTGTACAAATAAGCTGAGTAAGTTATTTACTAAGTGTTCCTTAACAATCAGAAATATAGAAGTACACAACGACTCCGGGTAATACATTGTCTTTCATCACAAGGTGATGATGACCACATCACCACATCACCACACCACCACATCACCACATCGCCACATCGCCACATCGCCACATCGCCACATCGCCACAAACTTAACTTAAGCTGTTTTCTTACTTCTCTTCCTGTAGTCTTTGTACAAGTGTATCAGGAATTGAACACTCATCTACATCTTCAAGAATATCCTCTGTGAAAAAGAAAAAAAAGTACCATATTAATCACCATATAGTGCTAACTACACTCCTTTTAAGCAAAGGGGACCAGTTCATCCCAATATTCCAGCTTTGACATTGGGTTTTAATTCTTTTCACGAGTTCCTGAAAAGGAATCTTTTTTCACAAAATTTCTATCCGCAAATTTACCTCTGGCCCCCAACTCCATCTACTAGTGCCAGTTCTTCTGACTCACACCAAAAAGTAATGAATGTGAGTCATTATAAAACGTGGGACTGCTTAGAGCATCACATTGCCTGTTAATGATTAACTTGGTTACTTACTCATTTCATTATCTCTGATGTAAACCAACATATACGCATTTGTACAATGCTTTACTGTGATGTCATCCTGTAACAAATCAATGGCTTGGTCAATTTTCACACCACCCACAGAATGAAGCCTGTTCTAAGAATGCTGTGCACCAATGAAAAATCTGATCATAACTGTTAAATAATGTGTATTAGTATATACTAAAGCAGTGGATAGCGTTGAAGGCGCACTCTGATTGGCTAGTCAAACTCTGAATATCCTTTGCTATTAATTTTACCTCCGAGCAACTCGGGAAAAAATGGCGTCCCGGTTTACATCCGTGACAAGCTAAGAAATAACTCAAATTAACGACGGTGGTGTATATTATCTCACTGTTTTAGTATACACTAAAACAACTATTTACCTTGGTGTTGGTGGTTAGCGGTGGATATTTACTTCGCCGCTTCGCGGCTCGGTAAATATCCACCACTAACCACCTCCACTTCGGTGAATAGTTGTTAAATATCAAGTGTGCCTATTGATCTACTGTTTATACAAAAGCCAATTTGGACATCTTGGTATCAAATGTAATTTATGGTGTTGGAGTGTCAACAAATAAGCCGGAAATTCAATACTTCTGTGGCATGAGAACAACAGGGCTTGGCCCTGGACCCTTTAGTGAAGGTATATTATGGGTATAGACCTGTGAGTATTTAGCTCTAAGAGCCTGGGCCTGGTTCCATTTCCAGTCTCCTTCCCCTACAGGGTTTTTTTCAACAGGTTTTTTTCTAGTCACTGTTCTAATGATTGTAAGTTGTTGCCCAGCTCTCGGCAAATGTTATGATTCTGTTGATTCTGTATCATACATGGATTGTACATATGGTCTTCTTCATATACTGTGATTTGGTGCTCGGCCAAATAGTGCAAAATAAACCTAATGGTTCAATATTTGAGCTGTCTGTTGTGTAGTAAAGCTGAAATAAGAAATTCAAATCAAATCTGCATACCTCGTATCCTCCAAAGTTATTGTCAATTGCCTCTTTTTTGGTAGCCTGAAATATTTAACAATGGCTTTAAATAAGGAACAAATATAAATCCCAACTCTGTTACAACACCCAAATTCATTAAAGAACACTGTTCACCAATTGAGACACGTTTCTCTAAACACACTTACTCTGTGACACATTTTGGATTTTGGTTATTCATTTCAGTCCTCTATAGCTAATGGCAGATAAGATTGGTGTAAAGAATTAAGATGAAACCCAGTGAACTTACCAACGACACAACATCGTCATCAAACTTGCACCACTGGAAATTAAAGGAGTTGTATCACTAAATGGTCACCAAATAGTGAGACAATTTACACCCCAAACTAAAACATATAGATACAAGGTTGAAACAGCCTACAGCCAAAATTTTATGTCCTGGAGTAAGCTAGAAATGTTTTAACCAACAAAAATTGTCTTTGAACACCACTCACATTCTTTCATAAAAGGCCATCTACATGTAAACATCATGGAGAACTGAACACCTTGTAACATTACTGGTATGTCCTTCTTAGCCCTGCGTTGTTCCATACTTGTCTAAATGTTTACATGATTGTATACCCCCTGATAGCCACCATTCTCATGTGATCAAACCACATCACCAGTGTCAACTTGAATACAAGATGTACTCAAAGTCTGAAATCACAATGACTCCTGTTCATTGTGACTGACTCTCTGTTCTTTGGTAACAACCCTTTTAGTAGAAAAATTTGGGACATATAACACACACTGAAATATTCTGGATTAGGATGGAGTCCTACAGGTTACTGTTTAAATTCAACACCCCAAGTGCTTTGACCAACTCTCATACGCAATCACTGATGAAAATAATGAACAAAAACAGATACTACAAGCCTTACCCTCCCGTCACCAGTGGGGTTAATGTACACAACATAATGTCCTCCGTGGTTATCTCCTAAAAATAGAAATCCCAAATAACTAAAAGTTAAGAAAAGATTACCAGTAGATATAACAAGGAAACAGCATAAAAAACTGCTGGAGTTTGCAATGAAAGCACTTCCTTTCACCCTCTGGGGCCATGGTATGGTTTAAAATACTTTTTTTGAATATTGTTAAATGGAATTTAACATACTTAGTTAACGACTAGGAGCAAATCTGATCTGTTGCGTTTGGCTGGCATACTGTTAACATTTGCCTGGTGTTTGAGTGCGTTCCGTAGTGGTGTAGCAACATTGTGTCCAGTGGTTACCTCTATCTGTGCATGTGCTGGTTCTCCCATGTGCTTGCATTGTGTTGGCTGTATGATAGCGTGGCATTGTGGTCCGTGAGGATAGCTGTTCGGTGTTCCCTCCCTCCCTTCCCATTTTGCTTTCATTTAGGGGTTTTTAGTTGGTTATATTTGTTCATGTATTTATTTTTCTATCTTATTTATTTGTCTCCTTATTTTCTCTTCCACTAAGCCTTCTGGCTCCAGTGTGACGGGTGCTTGTCAGGGCTCAGTGCAGGGGGCTCGTGGCTGGGTTGCTGGTTGGGCAGGCCAGTCAGGTGTTGTAGTGCCTTGGGTGCAACTGTGGTTGCAGCCCCCTGGCCCCTTGAGCACCTGACCTCCATTTGTGACTTGGGCATTGAAGTATCTTAAATAATTATTCCATCTGATGAATTAATTTTAAAGGTGCACATTTGATTCATTTTTTGACACGAGGGTGGAACATAGAAATTAAAATACGAGTCCCTAACAAGCAATTCAACCTTCCCCCCTCTGATTTTGCCATCCAAAGCTTTACCACTAAGCTACAGAAAAGTGGTTGGTGAGGTATGCCTATGGGGTCTATAGGTATCAAGTTTCAATATTTCTGATGTTTGCCACAAGCAGGACAATTGAGGTATAGGAACCATATATATGACCTAGCTCATAAAACTTTTGCTGCAGCTTGGTCTGGGGGTTCAATTCCTCATGGGAGACTCAGATTTGTTTTCCTTTATTTCACTCCAATGGTGAAATCTTTATTTGTTCAGTTACCACATTGAATATGCAACATTTTCTTATTTCTATTCACAGTACCTGTCTAGATGAACGTGTACCAGACAAACTGGAGATTTTACCTCCAGAGGAAAGACATGCAATTGTGTTGAAAAGAAAGCTCTTTTGTCCTCAATGATCAAAATTTAAAATGGACTCACCACTATGTACAAGAACAGCATGTAATGTATACTGTCCTGGATGCTCTTCAGGATCTTGAAGAAATTGGTTTAAATCAAGCTTCTCCATAAATTCACATCTGGAAAAAATCAAAGCAAAGTAAAAACTAAATAAGATACTGATCTCACCAACTCAGCCCAAAATTTCTTCAAGAGGCATTTCATTGTGATGAACAGTGCTCCAAGCTATGCTTTGCTACCATGGCCAGTGGCAAAAAAATTGAGTGATTAGATTTTCAGCCTCAAATTGGTAACCTGTGTTTGGCAGTCAGGTAGCAAGCTGTGATACTTTCATTCTCTAACTTTCATGATCTGGCTCCAGTTGTTCAAAGGGCGGATAACGCTATCCACCGAATAAATTGCTATCCAGCCGATAAGTGTTACCAAAATGTACTGCGCTATCCACCAGATAGAGATTTATCCAGTGTATAGTGTTATCCATCCTTCGAACAACTGGGGCCTGAACTTTGAGTGAGATAAACATTTCCATATTAAATATCATTAGCACTTGGTAAATGCACCTCTCTCCTTGGTTGTGCAAGTGTCTTGAGATGATTTATAGCCACTGAAGACTAAACTTTTTTTTCTGGCAACCACTTCCAGGGCTCACGACTAACTGTAGCCCACTAGCCACAGACTAGCAGAAATTCAGTTTTGGCTAGTGGTTTATAATTTTCACTACCCAGTTTGGCTAGTAAACAAACTGAAATTGTTGTAACATCTAAAAACATGTAAGATGTCACCAGCCACTTAGCTAGTAAGTTGAAAAGTTAGTGTCGAGCCCTGCACTTCCTAATTTTCAGCTCCCAAATGATGATTTTGAAAAACTTTTAAAGTTGCCAAAACTGTCAAGACTGTATTGTTCATTGCCAATGAGGCCAGAATTAATTTTGCACTTTGACCACAAACACTTCTCAAGCAGAGATAAATTAGTGGAAGTTCTCTTTTTTAAGTGTAACAATTCATCAGACTAACCTGTCATTTATTTTAACATTTGTGTCTGTCATTGGGTCATACTGAAATCTCATTAACTGAAGATGGAGAACAGGAGGCAACTTTGCAAAAATTACCCCCTTTTTAGCTTCCTGATGAAAGAAGACAAAATCAAATTCAGAGGTGAAACATAATGGAAATGAACACTATAAACTGAAAACAACATTTTATTGGGTAACACATGTACCTGAAGACCATATTCCCCAGCATCATATTTGTTGTCGCCATCCAAAGTTTCCACAGCAATGTACTCTTTGAACGACTCATAAACTGAAATGGTATAGCAAATGAAAATAAAGCATAAGTTTGTAAGGTGAAGTCTGATCTCAAGCCAAGAAACTGCAATTGCAACCACATATCCCAGTTTCTAGTAAACATGAAGGGGCTAGGAGTATTGTGTGTACCCCTGGATGGGATGCTCATTCATTGCAGGTTAACCCCCTCCCCTCCCTCCCTTCCCTTGCAATTTGTCAGGATTTCCTGACAGTTTGCCAGCTCCCCTTAACACTCCTAGGTGGAGAAGAACTTTAAGAGTGAAGCATCTTCCCCAAGGAACAATGACTAACATGCCACTTGTCCATGATTGCATTGTTGCAAAAATAACAGCATTTATTACACATGTAACCACTGCCAACACTTACTGTCTTTCTTTCCCTTAACATTCAGTTGAATATCATAGAATGGCTCTTCTCTGAAATTGGAATTAAAATTGTTACCAGGGTAAAATAAAATAAAGTAAAAATATTGATTAACAGTAACTACCAACAATCATTTGCAACCTAACTTTCAACTTAAAACAAAATTCTCATTAAATGTATATAATTATAAACTATTTTAATTCACAAACCTTCAAAAAGAACAAGGGCTTTCCAAAGACCAAAACTGGATCATAATGATAATAAAAAATCACACGCCAGTCTACAGTATCTGAACATTAACCTGCATGGTGGGAAGAAATTGCTTATAGAATGCATGGGGGGACTGCTGGATGCAGCAACATTGGTACAATTGAAGCTACCACTGACAATGTGCTATTGAGTATACTTTTTAACATCTTACCTCTGCGATACATAGTCCACATTTGTACACTTGATATATGACTAAGTGAAAAAAAGAAAATACCTCAATTAAAAATTGTGAGGTACAAGCATGACTTCAGTTCAACCCTATGGGTCTAAACCAAAGTTCAATACAGTAAGTCCCTTACATAGTGAACAATTGGGTAAGGGACAGTTAAAAGTATCTTCAAAACGATTTTACATTTCAAAACACCTTAAAATGAAACTCCCATACATACCAGCATTTTTCCTTCTAACAATCTTGGAATTGTGCCCTACAAAAAGAGGACAAAGATCATGACACTTCTGTTTTCACATGCTCCTGCATGACCTGCTCACATCAGCAATGCAAAGGACTGTACCCATACATAACAGACCCGTAGACACTTTTTCAATTGATAAAACATTGCTGGACATCAAAGCAGAGTAATATCTCACCTCAACACAAGTTCCCTTCATTTTGCTCTCCATGTTATCCAATAACTGTAAAGAGGTTGTGTAAAATAAATGTTTGAAACTTTTAACCCGTTAAACCCCTAGGAGTGGTAAGCATCAAATTTCTGCCAACAGAATCACCCATAAATCATGCATTAAGGTCATGAGAATATAGGGAATGATCAAGAATTCAAGAAGCTCTTAATTGTTAGACAAATGCTCCCTGTAAGTACTCCTTTAAAGTATGAAAAACTTGCATACTGATGCTGGGGTGTAAAGGGCTAATGAAGCTAAATTGTAATTTAGGAAAAATCTATTTTAGAGTCTTTGAAAGCAGATAATTACAACATGGCAAAACCCAAATGGAAAGTCTTGACATGGTTGTTATAGCTATAAAAACAAACATGGCTCGACCATCTCCACGAGACCAGGGCTCGCCACTAACTTTTCAACTTACTGGCCAAGTGGCTAGTGACAACTTAGATGTTATGACAACTTCAGTTTGTTTACTAGCTAAACTGGCCAGTGGAAATTGAAAACCACTAGCCAAAACTGAATTTCTATTAGTCTGTGGCTAGTTGTCTACTGTTAGTGTTGAGCCCTTGGGACCTTCCTTAGCCTGATCAATTGTTGATTATTTCAATACACATTCTGAGCAAAAAGCTCATACATACACTAGCAGATTGGCTTGGAGGCAAATTTGACATATTGTTACAGGACCTTTGCAGTGATGCAGGTCTTTCAACAATCCAAAGTTGCATGTTTATCATTATCAGCATCATCAGGCACTGGTTGTTAGATAGCACTATCCCCCCAGATAAATCATTATCTAGTGGATGAGTGTTTATTTCAGTAATAACCAGACTGCAATATCCACTGGATAACAATTTATCAAGCAGATAGTGTCTTCCACTCTTCAAAGAACCAAGGCCAGTACTTTATCACAGGCTTACCACTCGACACAATTCTTGAACATCATGCTGCATAAAGCTGTCAAGTGTCTCCCACCTACGACAAAAAGAACAGGCAATATTTCTTGGTAAGGGAAACAATCCTCTAGACATGAAGGTGTATATTTAATCTTCCTACAAAGCTGCATGCAAAATCAAACTTCCAAAAAATGTTATGAATTTACATGTAAAATCAATAGCCAAAGTCAGTAGCAAATTATTTAATTTTAGCTCAAACTGTTTAATTCATGACAAGGATACAATTTAAGTATCTGTAATACACCTACCCAAATGATCGAGTTAACTTCTTTGTGCCAACTGCTTTATCACTATTTTGAAAATAAAAATACACATTCACAGTCAGATTAAAGTTAGCAAATGTAGACCACTGCACAAGGGCTATGCCAGGTGAAATATTAAAACACAACGCAACACAAAAAAAGATCCATTGCTTATAATAAAATATTTCTAGTCACAACATGACAATCATAACTCATACCCCATTCACATAAAGCTAAAACATATTTTCAAGCTGTTTTGTCAAACTCAATTGATATCACTATCTTGATAGATCGCAGCTGGTTAAACTGATGTTTGTCAACATCAAATTTAGCACAATGAAACATAAGTTAAAACTGGTTTAATGAAAACTGTTTTCCTGGTGAGAATGGCATGTGGTGCCTAGAAAGGAAATCTGAGACACCAGAGAAAGTAAAATAAAAGTTCCTTCTTTAAACTGACCTGTTTTGTAGCTCATAGAAAGTTCTTTGAAGGGCAAAAGCCACACTTCTATTTGGGTCATCATTCTCTGTGGGCATTTGATACACAGCCTGCAAAGATATTGTTTTGCAAAAACCTTCAAATTGTCCATCACATCATAACTTTGTTGATTCATTTTGGTGTTTCTCTGTTTGTTGTGCATGTACAACACACTAGTTCCAGACCAAAAAACCGCAGACAACAACACTCAAAATGTAACTAATTAAAAATGAGCAATACTTCCATAAGAGTGCCAAAAAGAAAAAGGATATTTAAGAAGAACTGTTTCCATTAAGCATTCTATAAAAAGACTGGATTATCCTTGAGCAAAGCAGAGGTTGAGGGAAATGTTCATTATGGAAAAGCTTGTGCAGTAATGAATTCTTTTGTGCCTTACCTTTCTTAGTTTGTTCGTAAAATATAAAGTTTGTAGCAAAGAGTTCATGTAGCATGTCGCCCCTTGATTCTTCAGTCCAACATAACCAGTATGTTTCTTTGAATCCCACCTATAAACAAATAAATTCCTCCAATTTACAAATTCAAACCATGTACTCTGTCCTACTTTTGTACACCATGCTTATTAAACTAATGGAACACCTGATCAGTAAAACACCTTTCCCATTATTTCCCTTATGTTTTTAAAATATTTCAATGTTGCAAATCTCAATAATTATTGTTTACTATCTCAAATTCTAATAGCTTCAAAGAAGATATCATTCATTAAAGACAGTCTTTCTAGAAAGCTTACCCCTGCATATACATGTCCTTATAAAAACAGTACTGTGCATGTGTAAACAGCTGCTGTGTTTAATTTGATTTTTAATGTTCCTCCATTTGACTCAAATGACTTCCACCTTATTACACCTGGAAGTATTTTTAATTAACAAGTAATTCAGAAGTTCTTTGGTGTATTACTGATAGCTTCATTGTTTGAACTTTATCTCTCCTAACTTCTCATCAGAAGCTCTCCTGATTGTCTATCTTGTGTTTCTTCAGAGAATTTGTTATTGGATCAACTAATAATCTACTAGTTGATATTTTTCTTTCTACTCGTCACTTGTCTGCTTGATACTGTTTTGATACAGATTGCTGTAAAGAAACATTCTGTCTTGGTCACTCCTAGCAGTTAAAGGGTTACATTATTCTGTCTGAGCTGACAACACCTTTTGAAAGCTGGAGCAGGAAAGAGAAAAGCATCTACAAGACTTACGCAACTCCATGGGGAGCTTCTGCTGCTACCTGTACTTCTAAGATGATAGAGTCATCTTTGATAAAACCTTTGTTAGGATCAAGAGCATCCTGCATGAAAATAAGTAAATATTAGACTATACATGTAAGAATGTTTAAGAGTAACAGCTTTGTCTTTTGAGCACTTTACCCAAAAGCCAGTTCTAACCACACAGTTGCTTAATCTATTCAGTGATCTGATATGACTTCAGTACGACTATAACTGTTTTGTATGTTCCCATACAACACCTAAAAATAGAAAGAAACCAACTGAAAATGCAATACCAGCCAGCAATATCTGCCAGGCTAACTAAGGTAAAATGTTTACATAATTACGAAGTCAAGCAAACCAACATTACAAGTCATATTTCCTGAATACAAGATATCATAGGAATAGTTTTGCCTGTGTGAGGTCAGCTTGCAGGATGAAGCTGGGTCCTGATTGCACAACGACCAACATTTCATGATAATAAAAAAATGTTGGCTAATCCCTAATTATATTTTCCCCTGTCTATATCCTAAAACCAAACAATGGGAAACATCCACAGATCCCAGATTCTTGTCCTATACATTTCACAACTCTCAACAAATATTGAGTGTGTGCACCTGTAATATATTGGATATTGAGTCATTTCTGGATTTAAGGTTGAAATGCTTCCTTGAGACCAGACCACCACTCTAACCAAAGATTAGTTAAATTCTAATATCCCGTTCCCCTTTCTCCTCCACCTGTTGAAGATTCAGAGTCTACAATTCAAGTCTCACAGATCTGAGATGCAATGCAAGATGAATGCCCCAAAGTTGTGTGGATGGCTTAAGACAAACAATCATGTAGCAAGCATGAGTTTGGATCAGGAAGAGCAAAATGACTTACATTCCATGGTACAAAGTGACTAAATCCCCAATCATTTTCCTTTGCAAAGAAGAGATGGGAGATTTCTGAAGAGAAAGAATCAACAGTTAAATGAAGAGATATGCATTGAAAAACAATTCCTTTCCTAGACTGTCACTTATGCCGCGAAATGTACACAGTAACGAAAATGGATGTGACGAAATTTCATCAAACTGAGTGAATGTTCATGGATTTGATGGTTTTGGCAAATTTTAGTAAAATTCATCAAAGTGAAATCAGCTAGGCAGATTTGAAGATTTTGATGAGTTTAAACCAAATTCATCAAAGTGAAATCAGCTTGGCAGAATTGACAATTTTGACAAAATTTCATCAAATCTACCATTATTGTCTACTGCAAGTATTACTGGACATATCATCATCTGTCTATTAAATTTAAGTCTATAGGCAATTAAACGTTCTGTTGGATCCTTGGTTCACATTATCATAGAAATATGAGTCAATAATAAATAGATATTATCTGTTGTTTTTCAAATCAGACTCTCACTTTCTACTTATCTAGTTCTATCAATTTTGTTTTAAGATTACAGAACAGATAGTTTCAAAATAATCTTTTACAATATTACAATCCAGAAACTCACTTCTTGTAAAGTCTTCACCTCCTTCTTGTTGAGTGACAAGAGTTAACCTTGCAGAAGCCTGGCAAGACCATGATCTGAAGAAAAAAAGGCAAGTGTTTCAAAAGACACCACAAAAAATTGCTTATACGTCCTAGTTGAAGCCCTGGGTACAATATAAGAAAGATAACCCCCAATATGTTCTTTTAGCAAACAATCTTTTAAACAGACATCAGTAACGTTATTAATTTTCTCATTCATGATACAAGTACCACTAAACTACTTCAATTACATATAAATTGCGCACTCACAAAGTGAGTAGAATTCAATTCAATAATGACATAACCAATACCCTTAGGCTTTTGCAGTAAATGAAGACCACCTACAGATTTTGTAAGCCAAAATTTGAATAGTTCCTGCATTCCATGGTTCAAATAAGTAAATAGAGCTACCTGTATACTTTGTTAAATATTGTAGGACTAGAACCACAAATACTTATTTAAAAAACCAAATTACCATTAACACTAGTATAAGTAGTTTAATATCCTTTATCGTAGACAATAAATACAAGTAAAATTATTGTAAGACTGCTTTTGAAATTTCCTTTCAGAAAAGAACATCACCTGTGACACACAGTATAGTTAAAAATAACTCCAGCTGTTTTTTTAACCACCTATTGAAGAAAAGGATGATGTATGCATTGTGACAGATGTGTTTATCTTCCACTGTGGTAGATAAGAAACACACAAATGAAGCACTTGTCTAACTAAACAGAGTCATCAACAACTGAAGATTGTAATATTTTGACTGCTATACTTTAAGCCAATGTTTTGTGATACAGAAAAAGGCTGGTTGACTGGCAACATCTACAATAGCATACAAATTGACAAAAAACTGTGATACACTTACAGTGACTCTGTCTCTGGGTTACACTGCAGAAAGAATCCCACACTCTTGACTTTCTCATGATTAGAATACCTTGGCATACACATGATGCGCCTAGGGAAAAAGGGAAAAGTCCCATAATTTAATAACCTAGCAAGGAAGCTAATAACCAATCAATGCTTAAAAAAACTGTCATGAATTTTTTTTTAATTATTTCCATAAACCATAAATTTCTAGTATCAGTCACAATATTTGAAGTTGAGAGAGATAAATATACTCAAATGAAATAAAACAAACAAAACCATGCACATGAAATACCAATTTTTATCCTAGTGATAGAATTCATAATTTAAAAACAAACCAAATATGAGATACTAGAGCATGAAAGACAATAGTGAGGTTTAGAACTTTCACTTTCCTCTAACAACCAATCTAATATTATTCTCCCCTAATCCCTCCTTCTCTCCTAGTTATCAATTATGGGAATTATCAAGGACAGTTTGCTTAAGATGCAGTAGACAATAAAAAAAAAAAAAACTTAAAAAAAAAACTGTTTCTTCAAATCTGCTAAGAAACTTGGAGTCCATAGTGATGATAAGGAAATCTAGCATAGGAAATAGGGGAAAAAATTCAAATTAAGAACCCCAAATGTTAGGTGTAGATAATACAACTGCAGATGTGCATTTTTAAGCAAAATGACAACCAATATTAAATTTGCGTAGTCACCATCTAAGCAAAGTTTTAAAGAAGAAATGCTTTAAGCAATCCTGACTGCCAAAACTTGAACAAAAGTTTTACTGATTGTCTAAAGCAAAGCCATTTTCATCACCTCACTTCAACCAACCCAAAGCATTTGATCGTAAACAAACTAGAATAAGCTGCTTAACACATCCAAGTTGCGGCAAGGAAAGAGAGTAAACATCAAAACATTGCAACTGTAAATAGAAGTACAGTTTCCATTCTCACAAAGGCAAGATAAAGAGAAAAAATTTTCGTGGATGAGAAATTACCAGTTAAATGTAACAATCAGATTAATAACAACCATACAACAGCTAAATATAAGGGTTCAATGAATAATTCATATAACTTAACCGATTGCGGGATAAAACTTTAGACCTCTGAGCCATGGTATCTCAGTAAATTAAAGAACTCTAAATCCTCAACGATCAACCGATAATTAATTAAGCCATAAATTCAAATTTCCCTCACAGCTGATAAATTTTGATGCCTTACCATGGTAAATTCCTCACGTATATGGGGTCACTAAGAGTTGTCTTGTCTAGTTTGCTAAAATTGAGCACAGTGAAACGAATTGTTCCTTCAGGTCTCGCCGTGTCCTCTTCCATCACAACATCCTGCGGTTCACTCGGAGAAGAAAGTCCATTTGGCACTGTAGAATCTCCACCGGCATCTAACGGAAAACGCGTGAGCAAAACGTTTGAATTCAACACAAGTTACGCTACCTAGAACTATAATGTAGCTTCCGTGATGAGCAAAATGTAACCGGAGAGGAATTCTAAGCGAGGAATTGAATTGCCTTCATACAACATACCTTCTTTTGTATCCATTTCCTCCTGATCGCTTTCATTTTCCGAGGCATTCATTCTTTCTTCTTCCACTTTGCAGTTTGAAATCTTGGGACGACTTTTCGACGAGCGAGTCCCCGTTACTACCTTGATGTGTTTACTAGCTATGCGTCCAATTGCGCCCCAAAATCCCGAGCCGGGAAACACGGCGATTATTTCTTATTGCATCGACAGTTTCAAAAACAAACGACGAAGTGTGTGATCGTCAATCGCAAAGGAAAGGAAAGTATCTAAATTCTACCACTACAAGCTCATTTCGTCCTCCATTGTGACATTTGGCTCAGGCTACCCGCAAAGAGTTGTGGGTAAAGAGGCTGCGCAGTTTGGGCCATACCCTCTCCCCATTCCACAGAGGATCGTCGTCCATAGTCTTGTTAAAGAGAGCGAAGCCGGCTGTGAGTTGGATATATTCCAAGCAGAAAATTTTTATTGCAAGAAATAGTTGAAGTTGAAGTTAGCTTTGAGGTTGAAGTTCATTTATTTGTTTAAGCAGGTTGATTAATTGGCAGCTGTAATAGCTGTGGACCTGCTGTCCTAACCCACCCACCCCACCCCAGGGGAGGACATCCATCTCACAGTAATCTCGTGTGTGGGAAATTAACGTCTCCTGCCCCAACCCTGCAGGAGACGGGACCTCCATTTATTCATCCCTATCCGAGAAGACTAGAATATCTAACCATTTCTTGATGTTATAGAAAGGTAGCAAATTTTTCTAAATTATTTTAAGACCTTGAGTGTTGGTCCGGCCGGGGCTCGAACCCTCGACCTCCCTCACTACAGTCCAGCGCTCTATCCATTGAGCTAACCGGGAGGCGGTTATTTACTTATTCAAGTGCTAAAGGGTTTCCTCACTGTTTTATGAGAAAAAAGAGCAGCCTTATTTACGACGGGCAAGAATCTAAAGTGTTCTGAAAGTTTCGCAGTTTTGTGAGTGGAACCTAACGTGTAAGAGTCATCGAACCTGACTAAAAAGTTACAACAAGACGAAAAGGATCTCCTGTTTTCATATATTACAGATTTGGCTCTCAGTAATCATTTTCTGTGTAATTGGTAGGCTGTGTTTGAGAATGTCTGATCAGCTTAAGTGGCCAAGAAAAGCGACCAAAGATCATTATTACGAAAAAAGTACTTTGCGCGTAGTGCGCCGATCAATTCGGAGCTTCAACATCTCCCTCCCCCGCCATGGCTTCACTCTGGGCCGACCCACACGCATATGACGGTCGTCCACACCGGGGGCCTGGGGAATTTGATCCTTGCCTGGATGGGGTGGGGAATTTGAAGCGGAACTGTCAAGTCTTTCCAGCTGAATAAACACATTTTATTTTTTCATATCGAACTGTTTAAATGGGAAAAAGTTCACTTTTCTGAGCAGATAGTTCAGAAAAATTGGTCTATAAGAAAATACCGGTCGCCTACTCTGTCTTTGACTTCAAAAATGACGTTCAAATCAGCATTTGAGCAGGGAATTTGAACAAAATTTTGTCCACGGAAAGGGGGGGATCAGTTAGGGAACCAATCTTCAAAAGTTCGAGTGCCCTAGCGGTTCCCTGGGGAAGATGTCGAAGCTTCGAATTTATCGATCGACACAACTCAAATGGACGGCTAATCGGAGAGTCTCAATGGAAATAATAGTTACTAATTTTATCCTTCTATGGAAAAATCAAATCTAAATGTGCCTCGTAATGAGCTGTCATGAACAGAAACTAAACGTAAACAGCTGTATTGCGGAAATTTTGACCGTCTACCGTCCAATCGAAGGGCTAATACTCCAAACTTCAAAACAATTGATAAACCCATCAAATCATCTTAAAATACATCTCCCCGGCCTCCCTCCAACACAGGACCACAGTTTTTTTTAGAAACTTACCCCCTTTATTCATTTACCGTCAATATGGCCTATTTTCAACCATAAGAGATAACACCATCTTGAGACCCTCTAACCTTCTTCCGGCGTTATCGCTTCTGAATACGTCATTTCATGTTGTTCCTTTCAATTGATATTGTGACATTCTTCGTTATGTGGTCTGGAGGGTTCGGGTATTTTTCAACTCATCGGTTAGAGTTATATGTTCTGTTATCAGCACTTTTCCACGAATGACTTCTCTTGATTGATATAGGGTTTGACTAACTAAGATTCCTGCTTTGGATAGATCTGAAGCAAATTGTAAACTTCAACTTTCTAAAACAGTTTCAGGTTGCCGGATCCGCGATCAACCGCAGGTGGTTGTTAAAATTCGGGTTTGATCAGTCAGTCACCATCCGAGGCTGTGGAGTGCATGCTTTAATTAATGCAAATTGTTCTCGGGTTTTCGCGTGCCTTTCAAATGCATATGACATTTACATGAAAAAAAAGAGTGAAAATCGAATGAAACCGGTGCCTCAGGAGTATACGCAGGTTTGCATCTAGTTCCTAAATGAAGGAAAAAGTTAATTATCATTTTCACATGGTTTCTTTGATAAAGCAGGTCAACATAAGTCACAGCTAAGAGCCAAATCGACATCTGAAGATAATCAATCAATCATTGTTTAGGTACAGCTAAGTACTGTCTAACAACGTCACTCCTTTTCGATCCCTTAAAACATAAGGAGCTTTTGGAATGGTCAACCACAACTCGCTTGAGTGAACAATGGGAGAGGTTGGGAATGAAGCACGCGTTCGTTCATCACGCACGTCATTACAGACTTCTGTTATGTCATACATAGCCACTTAGTGGAAAGAAACAAGATTCAAACAAATTGATATAGAACTAACAATGATTTTGCTACAGTTAAACTCTCTGGTGTCACACCTCGCTGATATCATGGTCAGATATATATGCACTTTTTATTTTAAGGATTATTCATTTTCTATTATCCGACGGTTTATTTTGCTTATATCGAGCTATTGTTGCGTATTCGCCGCTTTGGCTGGCATGTTTATCGTTTTTATGGTTGTATGGATGCTGTTTATCACTGGAAGGTGAGATTTTGCTCAGAGGGTGGGAGAGGGGGAAGGGAGGGAGGGGAAGGAACTTCCATATCCAAAGAGACAAGAATGCTTCAATTTAGTCACTACCGACGTCAGTCTAGTCGTAGCTTGTGTTTTATGGGCCCCGACTATATATCTTTCCGAGGGCGACTTATAAATGGTAATTGCATGGATTATAAGATGTTTTTTTAGTTGACAGAAGTCATTTCAGCTATGTGCAGCCCTAAAAGATAGCTCAACATTTAAAATATTGTCATGACCTGAACACCCTAAGTTAGACTAACATTTTTTATTTGCACCACTGAGCGAGATAAGTGTCACCCCTAAGGCGGACCTACTCTTAATTCCTTTCAAACGCTTAATGTTTACATTTGATATAAGATGGGTCCTGAAAGTTAGATACTGATAACATAAGAAATAAGACAACTGATTATTTCATGACGGAGAGATGCAGTAGTTCAGCGAAAAAATAGATGGAAATGTTGAAATTGTTCATATCTAAGATATCATAAAACACACCCGGAAAATGCACTGTTTACAAGGATCAAGCTGGTAAAAGTAACCCAATAAAAGCGAAGACTAGCAAATGGAAGACTTGGCTCGAAGAACGAGCGCTGTTGTTGCATAGATCATCTTCACAGCACTTGAATTCACAGATGGCGTCCTTAATATCTTTGCGCGGAGCAGTGGCAATGTTACATTCCGCCATAGTGGTACATGTTCTGTAAAACGTCTCCACCTCACCTCGTTCGGTCTGGTTGGTTTTGTAGGAAAGCTTTGCCGTGACGCATCTGTTACTAGAGCTACCGCAGGTAACAGGAGTGTCAGGCGCATATTCTGTGATCTTGTAGATGTTTTCACAGCGGTAACACTGCAATGAATGGGCTGTCAAGTAAAAATATCAGTAATAATGACAATAACAATTATAATAATAACGATAATAATAGTAACAGGGCTCAGTGGAGTCTAATTCGAGTGATAACAAAATTAGACGAACGCGCAGTGGGAGTCCGATTTGTCAATCGGAAGGTATGATTACAGATGAATAAAGGCTGAAACTTCTAAAGAAACTGTGGTGCTGCGACGGTGGGGGTAAGAAGGTAAGTTGGTTATATCAACTAAGTTGAAATTGTAAATTGGCCACCGTAACGAGTAAAAAAGCTGACGTTTCGCGCGTTAGCCCTTTGTCAGAGCGAATGGCTCTGGTCTGACGAAGGGTTAACGCTCGAAATATAACCAAATTACCTGGTATCATAACAGACCGAATTGGAGGACTCAGAGCCTTATGAACTACGTAATAACCGAGAGTGAGCGGAGGTCGTTACGGGAAAATCCCTAACTGAAGCCTTCCCGCATTGACAGAGCGATAACAAGGTCAATACGGCTAGGCCGAGGTCTGAGATTTTCCCGTAACGACCGAATCGAAAGGTTGAGGTTATTGAGTTGTTTATTATATGACTTACAAGATAAAGAAACGAAAACTTTATTCAAGCAATATTCGTCAATTGCAATTACATCAGAAATACTGCTGCCTTCAGAAACTGCTCGATTGTTTACATCTGATGTTCCCAGAAACTGATTTAAATTTGGTTGTTTAATAGTGAGTGAATCTGTTGATGAGAGCCACAAGCTGACTATGACAAGATTTAAACTTTCGGTAATTGTTGAGAACGCTATTTTTTCTTTCTTTCTTTCTTTCTTTCTTTCTTTCTTTCTTTCTTTCTTTCTTTCTTTCTTTTTGCTTTCTGGTGTTCTGCATGACAGATCTACGGATGGCGTTTTCCACAAACCTAAGTCATATAATAATACCACTTAGTAAACTGAAAAAAAAATACAATTTCCGAGAAAATAAGAATAGCCAAGTTCTAAAAGATGGAAAAAATTTCATCTAAAGAATGACAAAGGAGGCGTTTAATGTCGCTATGAAATTGACATCAATCAATTTTGAATGCAATTAGTTTATTTAAACTACCACTACAACAAACTGTCCCATAACAACTCGGCGAGTAAATTATTGGAAAATGGGAGTTTTTTAAACCAATCACAATCGAGAAAATGTAATTTTTACGATAAATAATAGTAACTATAACAATAACAACAACAGTAACGCCCTGGAAGACATTTCCGGGAGATATATCACGCATATCACGGGATAACAGATGAAATATCTTACAAAACCCAGAGAGTTACCAGTAGGGGGTATAGTCGGCAATTCATGTTGAGCCAGTAAGGATCCCACAGGTGTGATTGATAAAACAAAGGACAGAAAATACCTTATTTTTGATGAGGGGGCTTTTGAAAAGTGCTTGTCTTTTTTCGCTTTGACCATTCCACGGTTCAACAATCTGAAATTGTGACCTAAGAGTTACGAAGGTCAGCCTTGTTCTCTCTTACAATGATACTTCCCACAGTAGAGCCTCTTTACAAAATATTTTTTGATGGAAATGTTTTTCAGCTCAGTTAGACGAATTCTTTCATCTAGGAAAAATTTTGATCTTGGTCACCGTGTTTTTGAGGGTACATTTTGTCTTAATTGCGGAAAGAAAAGAGGTGTTGTATGTAAACTCAAGCCCTGTTTACACCACGCCAGGTATAAGTTAAAATGACGTTTTCACTCTAAAAACGCAAGAATTATGTTCTTTTCACAGTACGCAGGATAGATGTGAAAACACAACAACGACCCGCCGTCGGAATGCCTGATTAAACTTTGGGGATGCGTATAACAAGAGCCAAATTATCCCGCCGAATAATCCATACAGAAGTGACGTGACTGTGGAATTCATTTATGTACATCGAGGACAATCTTCAAAACTCGCAAAATTTTTGTTCTCCATGGTGATGTTTCTAGAATTTGTCAGATATCGTTTCAGAATAATATGAGCTCGTGTTTACTCAGTTTATCGTCGAACCACGCTAAATGCATTTATATCTAGAAATAAAGATGGCGAGCACCCAGTTTAACGATATCTTATGAGTGAAAATAAAATATTATATCAGGTAGGGAATAATTGTGATAAAACATTATTGTGTCAAAATATTGATTGTGTCAAGCCGTGAATTTTAGATTTAACCACTTGATTATTAAGTGCAACTCAAAACTTTTAAATTGAACTTATGTGGGCCATCTGCGTTCGCGTCACATTTATCTTGTTCCTTGGTTTTATGTTTGACAAGATATCGATGGATTTGCATAATTCAGACGATAACAGTTAGTAGAAATTGTGCGGTAATTATGATAATTAGTTAGTTCAATAAATTTTGCTTCTCTCTTTCTATAACAATTCTCGTCAAAACTAAGGAAGGTTTACCAAGATATGCAGAGAAACATGACAATTGACGGTTTAACACATTAACTACCTGTTACTCATTTTGTGTTGCAGTTTCACATTTTATCAGTGCTGGAACCAAGTTAACTGATAATGACTTTAGCATGTTTTCCTAATACAGTCAGAGGTTACTATTTAACTTCTACCCTTGCTGTTTTGAAAATTTTTTATGATGTTTCTACTGAGTCCTTCGTCAATAAACATTTGATAACGGCTAGACCGCTATATGTGAATCAAGGCACGAAACACTTAGCCAGAAACATTTGCGGAGAAAATGAAATGTTCTATCTTAAGCCATTGGTGAATAATAAAGTTATGATGAAATTGTAACAATACCTACCTACATGAAGCAGAGTTATGACAAAGAACGCAAATAAAATCGAAGGTTTGGATGCCATGGTGAAGTATTACGGATCAATGAGCTTCTCGTGGGGGTAAATTAGGGCCTGGGTGAAGATTAGAAATAGGCAAAAAGAATAAAAAAAAAAAAAGATTAAGAAATAACAGCTCGGACAGTTGAGTTTTTGCGCGTCAGATCGTTGCGAAATATGTTTTCCCATTTTTCCCTACACCAGCTGTCGCGGAGACATCACGTGACACATTAATGAACATTTTTCAGCCAATTCAATATATTTGCTTGTCTTGCAGGAGTACTTTTTATTTACCTTAAGCCAATATTCGCCCTGAAGGTAAAGCATAACAAGAAGAATCGATAATTTATTGACAAGGATGTCTCTTCTTTCTCCTTAGACGACTATGTAAAATTAAGGTTGTTTTTACTCGGTATTCACAAATGTCGAACTACACAAATTCTTTTGCCCCCGCAAATGCTGCTTATCCAGTACATAACATGTTTAATGTGATTCGATGAAAGTTTTTATCTGTAAACACGCGTATAAGGTTCATCTAAAATGCTCCTGCAAAGAGGTTTCGCGAAGTCATGATCAGTCACTGCAAAATTTTAGCCGTCATTTTCTTCCCGAATGTACAGTTCACCTAAACAGCGGATGCTACTGTTGCTATGGAAATGCAAACGGTATGCAAGATGGTGGACAAGGAAGCCATCTTCACAGCAAAACGGCCTCAAATCGCGGTAAGAACAGCACAGACTACTCTGTATGAAGGTAAGACTTTATTTCTTTGATTATTTCACACAACTTTAAATTTACGGAGCTCAAAAGCAAGTCCAACTGAACCACTATACAAACTCTATAGTAATCTACTGCGAAAGAGCTTGCGAGAGAGCTTGTGACAGAGCCTGGGCCACCTGTGGTTTTATTCCTCGCTTTTATTATCCTTCTGAATTTTTCCTGAATTTTTTTTTTCAATAATTTTTCCTTTTTTAACGGCCCTCGCGTACGCTTGAAATTCAAACTTACAGTCAAACTAAGTGAAGCGTACCCCTCAGGATTACATTAATGATTTGATTATTTTGAATATTGAACCCGCTAATCGTTTCAGGAGCGCAATAACGAATTGAATACTAGAACATGGAACCCGCTAACCGTTTCAAGAATGCAATAATGGATTGATTATTTGAATATTGAACCCGATTCCCGATAGCTGTATTTCGTTTTGAAAAGGCGCGGATCATTGTTCAAATCAGAAGTCCATTTCTGATTGGATTATGCGAACACGTGATGATGGATCGGAACTATTTCAACATGGTGTCAGACATGGGGGTAAGGTAAAGACTTGTTTCCATATCTCAAAGTGCCCTTGGACGTGACGTACCTGGGAATGAAATTAAATCACTGGAATATAATTAGCACCGAACTACCGACGATTTTACGATTCCGAACGTTCCCTGTTCTTGCTGTGCACAGATTTTAAGTCTGTGTTTTGACTCAAGAGAAACCATCTGGCTCAGTAAACATCATGTCCAGCATAGTTCTGTCGCTTAAGTTTTATTTTTGTTGATAAAAAAAGAAATCAAAGACACTAAACCTCAAGGGCGGTTTCAGCTATGGAAATGAGTAGCTGTACGACGGTTTTGCTTTGTTTCCATAGCTCAAAGTGCCCTTGGACGTGAAGTGCCTGGGAATGAAATTAAATCACCGGAATATAATTAGCGCCAAGCTACCGACGACTTACGACTCCGAACTTAACGTTCCCTAATCTTGCTGTGAACAAATTTTAGGTCTATGCTTTACGGTGGCTCTCAAGGGCCATCCACTTACAAAAATTTTCATGACTTTATCGCGCGATAAGTTTTGCTAAGCCAATTCATTCAAAAAATTTGCAATCAACATCGCGCGATAGATAAGCTTATCGCGCGATACAACAACTTATCGCGCGATAGAACAACTTATCGCGCGATAGAACACTGTATCGCGCGATAGAACAACTTATCGCGCGATAGAAAAACTTATTGCGCGATAGAACAACTTATCGCGCGATAGAACAACTTATCGCGCGATAGAACACTGTATCGCGCGATAGAACAACTTATCGCGCGATAGAACAACTTATCGCGCGATAGAACAATTATCGCGCGATAGAACAACTTATCGCGCGATAGATAATATTATCGCGCGATAATTTTATTACTAGCTCCCATGGCCCCATGACCATTAGCACGTGGTCACATCCATAGCAAGATGGCGGACCAAGTTTCGAACGTGAGTAATTGTCCAAGAAATAAAGACTTTTATTCTTGATTTTTGAGCAAGAGACGGTAATCTTTGGGTTAAATTAAATTATATTTCTATGCTTTCTACACCTTATATTCATAAACAATCTTTCAAATATAGAGCAATAAAGTCCCTCTCATATCTTTAACCCCACTTACTAAGATAGCTTAGAACATAGTTAATTGAGGGGACTGGTTATGAAGCTCGGCGAAGAACAAAGGAGAGAACAAAGGCGCCTGAGTTTATGTTGCTTTAGCCCGTCACGTGACATTGACCGTGCACATTCCAAAACAACATGGCGGACGTGAACGATCTCTTTTTATTCGGAGACGATTTCGATGCCATTATTGATATACTAGAGGCTGAAGAAGTTGTGCAAGAGCAATTTAGTGAAGCAGTAAATGAGGTAAGATATAACAGTGTTTGATAATTCTTTATAAGGGCAGCTTTGGACTTATTAAGCGGGTCAGTTCTAATCTCGAAATATATGTGCTTTCGTGAATAGGTCCAAAACAGCCGACTAATCTGCGACCTTTGCAAGAAAACGTACAAGAGCAAGGGAGGTCTGAAAAGGCACACATCTCTAAAGCACCAAGAAGACTCTGCGAGACAGGATGAAGAAAAAAGCGAGACTTTTACGGCTGAAATCTTGGCAAATATGGTCGACGAAGTGAAGCTCAAACTCGCTGATAACAAGGTTTTCCCAAAAGGCTTAAGGGACGAGCTTAGATCGTATGTTTTTGTAAAACTTGGGGAACAAACATTGGAATTCTGTGAACTCCGAAAGACTTATGAAGGTTTAGTTAAAAATGGAGATGCTGAAAAGTTCTACACAAAGTTCTACTCAGCTGTGCCACTGAATGCCATGAAGTATTTCGAGGGATTGTCACGAAATGCAGCTACACTGCTATCTACCAAAGTTGCTGATCGTATGTTATCATACAGTAAAGAGAAGGCTGCTACGAGTACTCCTAATTTAGAAGCTACAAATGTTCCATTATTAGAGCAAGAAATGGCTGGGCTGCAATACCTTGGAGGTTATGTGCTTCATAAGTTACATAACAAGCATGTCAATTCAAAGATCTCTAAATCAGCAGAAAGTGAACAAGCGATTTCTTTACTGAAGGCTGGGAAATGTAAAGATGAGGCTGAAAATGTTAAAGACACTCAGAAACTCATTAACTGTTTGAATCGTGGGGGTTTGTGGAGTATCACAAAAAGTGCTCAAACAACATTTTTAAGAACAGAAAACTATTTTAGGGCTGCCACAGCAAAGTCTGGCTTACAGAGTATTGACATCAACAGTATCATAATGAAGTCTATTAATGATGTTGCAACAGTTTCAGCATACAACACATTGGTGTCTGATTCTGAACTGGTCATCTGTAAGAATGTTGGCAAGGACGTATTACAAAATATTGTTAGCTTATTTGTGAGAGTACGTTCCTTTTCTTTTGCCAAAGATGTGATACAGAAACATAAAATGAAAGCAAAGCAAGTTAAGGCTAAAGCACTTCGCAAGGAAATCACGAGAGCCACTAACGATTGTGGAAAAGAAAGACAACCTTAGATCAGTTTTAAAATTTTTGAATAATATTGAATTGTTAAAGTTGCTGTTATCTTACACGGCATGTGTTGAATGTAAATACCCTATCATGATGTATAACATAGTCAATAACTATGGACTGATCAAGCACCAAAATAATTTAATATGACAAACACAGGTTTAAAGCTTTGGATATTTTATTCTGAATCTTCAATAATATATATATATATATTTAACAGTTATTACTGCTACCATATAATGCAACTGGCATGCTTGTTTCTTTAACAATTACAAAGAGGCATTGACCATTCAAGTTAAACAAACCACTGAATACTGCAAATTAAGACTGAATGCTAATGCAAGTATGAAAATGCAATATTTTTGAGGCAAAATTATTGTTTCAGGCTTAATAATATACCTGCAAAAATGTCTGCATGCTAATTGGCTTAGAGCATGTCAAGTAATCCCAAACAGTGCAGAAAGTTGAAATTGAGTGCAGAAAGTTGAAATTAAATTTTTGTATGTATATTATTAACAAGTAATCGCATGTTTTTTTCGTGCAATTTGGAATAAATAAGCACTCGCAAATTTTTCAAAGTCTACAAATTGCACTCGCTCGTGCAATTTTGTTAGTTTGAAATTTACTTGCGCGTAGTTATTCAAAATTGCACTCAAAATCATGCGATTACCTCTCCATATTTACATATTTGTAAAGCATTTTGTGTCAATAGTAATGATATCTTGCATGGTTTTAGAAAAACTACATAATTACTGTTTACCCCTTTTGCGTAGAGGGTCATTAGAAATGTTATCCCATGCTCTGTTCTTATCTTTTCGACCGTGTGTATTCCCAGACTGGCATGAAATTGCTCGCTGCATCCTGATTGTGTTATCATTGTAGCCAAATATTCTGATATCAGGATTGTCACTCCTTCTGCCCAGCTTTCTTTGGTTGCCAAAATACTCCTCTGCAGGATCCTGGCAGAACCTTTCAGTTAGCACAAAGTCCATGCCTTCGTTCAACAGAAACCTTGTTGCTTCAACAACTGAATGGGTGGTTATCTTAAGGCCTTCGTGCGTCTGCCATGATAAGAACATCCTGCTTCTTGCATTCTGTGTGAAGTTCCCCGGTCTGTCTTTTGTGCTCTCCTTCCAGGCACTTAGATAATCAAGGAAATCTCTCTCAAGCCACAGAAATCTTGGGTCATCAATGGATGTGTATGGTGCAAGGAGTGGCTTTCTCTTTCTCAGATGCTCCGTAGTACTGCGAACATTAAGGCAATCGAAGAATTGATCCATCATCTTACACAATCTTGCAGTCGCCGCTGTATCAGGGGTGCTGTAGGCCGTCATCACTGCTGCCACTGTTGCGCTTAGAACCTGAGCAGCCAAATTGACTCGCATGCAAGAGTAGGAGCTGAGTTTGATGTGCTCGTAGGTGATCTTGGGTAAAAGCTTCAACCCATTCTCTGCATCTTGGTAGTACAGTTGTGCTATGTGCTGCCATAAAACATATAGGCCATCATTCCACATATACCTGGGGAAACCAAATAAATAGCAATCAGTCAAAAAGTGACATAAAAATTATTTTATATCTTACAAAATAATATATGCTTTAATAAAAATAAAATAATAAATATAAAAAATAGAGTAGAAAAATATATGTGAAGAAAATTTAATTTTCTGACTCATCTTTTTCAGAGCATCTGAGAATTTTTAGTGTTATATATACAGTCAAACCCCTATTAAGCGGCCAGTTATCAAAGTCCCAAATTTGTTGTCAGTATAATACTGTAAATGAAACCCCTATTAAGCAGCCAACCCTATTAAGCAGCCACTTGACAGGTCCCCGAAGGTGGCCACTTAATAGGGGTTCGACTGTATTTTCATTCAAATTCAAATGTAGCTGGAATGGAATGTTGGCACATTAATAACAATGGATGACATCAGCATGAACAGCCCTTTAAGTCATGATATTATTATAATTACCTAGAACATTTTCCAGAACCAGAATGGTGTAGACAATTTCTTGTGGTCTTCATGAGATGAGGAGCATCTGAGAAGAAATAGATGTATCTGTGCGGAGCATACAAGTTGGTCGTACGGTAGCAAACATCTTTCCCAGCATTGCCATCCAGATCTTCATGCATTCTATAGAACCTTCTGTTAGGAGATGCGCCATCAGAAGTTGTGCCAATCACCCACAGGTTACATGTCATCTCCAGTATGCCTACAGCTTCCCAGAAGAGTGGCATCAACTGGTCAGCTGTAACACCATTAGTAGCAAAGTATGCAAGGTTGAACTTCAACTGTGTGCAGACCCCTCTGTCAATGGACAAGGGATCCACAACCCTGGGAATTATATGGGGCAACACATTTCTAGTAAATACATTCGTCTCTACTCCAGGGCAAATCAAACAACGTTCCACATGTTTCACAAGGTCCGATGCTGTAATGTTGTTTATGGACCTAAAGTTTTTAGTGTAAAGTTCATGGTCTTCAGGTAGTAGCCATCCGTAAACAAGAATAGTAAAACCGAGGCTGTCATCGATTACTATTTCGAGCTCTGGAATCTGTAACGAAGGCAGAATTTTCTTTAAGACAATCCTGTCCTCGAGTTCTTGTTGAGTCCACTCACTGAGAGTTTTGAGGGACTTGACACGTTTACACAGGTCTCTAAAATTCTTGTAGTATCTGGAACAACTAGTAGTCTCCTCGACAGTCACTACAACTTTTGGCGGCCTTCGAGTCGTCTTGTCCGTTTCGTGGCTTCTCTTTGGCATGTTCCGAACAGGTAGAGCCCCAAACATTGGTTTCTTCTTTGTCATTTTCGCCGTTTGAACTGGAAAAGTAAGAAAGATCATTAGAATGAAGCCCAAAAGAACAACAAGCTACCCCACTATGTTGTCATGTTACGATCAGCTTGTTTATCATTTGGCATTACTTACATATCTCTATGTCCTCAGGAGCGAAGTGCTTCTCGCATGTATAAACTCTGTCACCATCAATCTGTTTCTGGAAATCGCTATCAACTTCACGAGTCTTCTTTATCTCATTTAGCCACTCCAGTCTCCACTTCTTGTACTCGTCGTTTCTCGGGAAAGGCAGCTTCCAAATCCCGATTCCTTTCGTCCTTCTACACGAGCCACAGCCGAAAACCGCACAGTTATCGCCAGGCATTTCGCAATACACAAACACAAACTACTTCTCTAACTGTTCAACACCTGTGTGACCAATAAATCTTTTCCAATACGCTCTAAATTAACTTTAAGCTTTCACCGTTCGAGAACACGCGCACAGGCAAGCGACGCCATCTTGAAAATGTGTGCACGGTCATTGTCACGTGACCTTTAAAAACGTAAACAAAGACATAGTCCTTTGTTCTTCGCCGAGCTTCATAACCAGTCCCCTCAATTAACTATGCTTAGAAATATAATTTAATTCAATCCAAAGATTACCGTCTCTTGCTCAAAAATCTAGAATAAAAGTCTTTATTTCGTGGACAATTACTCACCTTCGAAACACTAGCGACTAAATACAGGAATGACTCGTTCCTCTGACTAAACCATAGTCTATTAACTATGGACTAAACTCATTTAGTCAGTGCAGACTCAGTTCAGGTGGACGACTAGAGACTGGAGCCATTCCTGTATTTCACCGCTGTCAGGAATGGCTCCGACTCATGCGTTTATTAATTTCTTTTTCTTTTTCTTTTTGGCGAAATAAATTTTAAACTGAAATAAAATCGAAAGAGCTTTTTATTAAGTTCTTCTTAAGTTGAACATTACAATGCTTGTGAATGGAGCCCTCATAAATTAAGACAGGGCCATGTGATGTCTAAAGTTTAATGCAGCAACTGCATGTCACGTTTCGAAAATCACGCAATGTTACGTGACGCTCCGACCGATATTTTTAATTTACAGTATGCTCTGCTGGAGAAATATGGCTTGGCCGCAATCAAGGGAGTTTTCTTCGTGGAACATTGACTGGCAAGAGTACCATATCACCCCATATGTTAATTATGCATTCAGACTAGTAGACTTTGTTTTTAAAGCTTTGTCGTGAAAGACAAAGAAGTGGAATGCATAATTAATATATGGGGTTATATGGTACTCTTTCCAAATTGACTTTCTGGGAAAATTGTTCACATGAAAGACAAATCCATTCATCGGGCTCCTCATCTATTTTTGCACAACACCGAAAGGAAGAAAGTCGCGGATTACTTTAAATTCGCTTGGCAATTTTTAACAACTCTGCTATACCCGAAAAAAGGAAATACTCACGTGCAAGGAGTTAAGATATAACTTATTAACTTTTACTATTTTTATCATCCAATTACAGGTCGGAGCCATTCCTGTATTTAGTCGCTCCAGTTGGAGCGACTAAATATAGGAATGGCTCGGATCTTTGATCGTTCCCCTGAACTGAGCCCAGACTGACCAATTGAGTTTAGTCAGAGGAATTTGTCAGCGGATAACTTAGTCATCGCCGGATCACCGTTGAACGACCCCGCAGAACAAGAAAGGCCCTCCCCTCGTTATGTACGTAACCATTTCTTGTTTGACACATCGGTGTTTTCGCTCGCATTGTTAGTTTCACTGTTCCGCTTGGAGACACACGGTTAAACAATACTCACGTGCAAGGAGTTAAGATGTAACTTATTAACTTTTACTATTTTTATCATGCAATTGCAGGTCGGAGCCATTCCTGTATTTAGTCGCTAGTCTTCGAAACTTGGCACGCCATCTTGCTATAGATGTGACCACGTGCCAATGGTCGTGGGGCTACGGGAGCTAGTAATAAAATTATCGCGCGATAATATTATCTATCGCGGGATAAGTTGATCTATCGCGCGATAAGTTGTTCTATCGCGCGATAGAACACTCCATCGCGCGATAAGTTGTTCTATCGCGCGATAAGTTTTTCTATCGCGCGATAAGTTTTTCTATCGCGCGATAAGTTGTTCTATTGCGCGATAAGTTGTTCTATCGTGCGATAAGTTGTTCTATCGCGCGATAAGTTTATCTTTCGTGCGATAATGTTGATTGCAAATTTTTTGAATGAATGGACTTAGCAAAACTTATCGCGCGATAAAGTCATTAAACTTTTTGTAGGCGGATGGCCCTTGAGAGCCACCATAGTGTTTTGAGTCAAGAGAAAACATCTGGCTTAGTCACATGCAGCATAGTTCTGTCGCTTAAGGTGTATTTTCGCCGATAAAAAAAGGAATCAAAGACACTAAACCTCAAGGGCGGTTTCAGCTATGGAAACGAGTAGCTGTACGACGGATTTGCTTTGTTTCCATAGCTCAAACCGCCCTTGTGCCATCCCAAAATCGGTTTCCAGTTCCGGTATTGGAAAACATTTCGCGCTCTTTTTCAAATTCACCAGAAAACAATATTCTGATGTCTTAGTTTCTTTAGTGGAGTATATTTGGGCAATGGCAGGCAATGCAGATGTTGCATCTCATTTATCGGAAATTTTCGATGTACATTTATCCAGCAAGTCCGGTTACGTTTACCAATCTTAAAGTATCATGTATTACATAACAGTTATCTCTGAAAATAAGTTGTGGCTACCGCTAGTTTATTCTAGATTCCAAAAGCTTTTGCGTGAGTCTGTTTCTCATCGGAAATCTTGAAGTCCAAGCTGCAAACAACAACAACAACAAGTTTATTTGGTAAGGCAGGTTACTTAAATAGGCAAGACAAGAAGTCCTGATGTGGACCTGCAGACTAAATTAACATTATAATCACAATTTGGACAGGAAATCTATAAATATAAAAATTCAAAGATACAAAGTGTATCAAAATACTGTGAAAAAAAAATACTTTGACAGCATGACTTGTGCTTATCATTTCTTTACTGACTGAACACTCTCTCGGGAAGCCTATTTAAAAGTTTTTGGAAGTCAAATTAGAGTAGTTCTATTGTAACTGGAAGACTTGACTTAAGTAGAAGTGGAATGTTCAGCTTCCATTTTCAAAGGCTTATTTTATTGCAGGTCTCACATTTCCATGACTTGTTAGATTCTACAGCCCAGGGTGGTATGTTAACAGACTTAAGGTGCCAGCAGTCATTGCAGTGGTGACATTGTACATAGGCGTCACCAGTAGGAGGAGGTATGATTGATATGGCACGCGGAAGAAAATTCAGTGGTAAACAATAAATACACTAGAGTGTTTATGTCTTGGAACTATCGGTCTGATAGTTGTCCCTTGGAAATTTGATGTTCTTAAATCTGGCATATTTGTTTTAATAACATCAAATTTCTGTGGGGCAACTATCAGCTGATAGTTCCTTGACAGAAACTCTCTATTGTTTAAATATCCTCCAGCCAGACCATAGAAGAGGTATAGAACAGAACTTTGACACACCAGACCCTCTATAGAATGAAACAATTTCCAAAGTAGCACTTTGAGGAGTTCCACTCTGCTCTGAATTTTCTACTTGAGGAGATGTATTGATATGTGAACTCCAGTTCTTGTCTTTTTTTTTAACTTGTTTACTCTTAGTGCCACAAAATAAGTGTTTTAAATTATTTTTAAATATTCCTTTTTGGATTTTAGTGTTCCTTGCACAAGTACAACTTACAACCAATGACATATGAATTAGAACAAGAACAAATGACACTTGAATAAAGTATTCACATACTATTTGCTTGTCAATGATTATTTCTTGTTTTATTTCTGTTTAAATGAAGGTGGGTGTTGTTTATCACCTCCTCCTCCCCCTCCTCCCCCTCCCCAGAAAAAAAATTGAAAAATTTGTGGGAAATTTTATCATGATTAATGACTACTGAGTAACCCATACCCCTCCTGCAGTTTCATTTCTTTTCTCTTTTGTTTCCAAGCTTTCTTCCTGTCTTTTCCATTTCGACAGTCAAAATTTTTTTGCCCCAAAGCAAAATATGGTATGGCATCAAATTTCACTTTTTGGTCTTCCCACATGACTTTGTATGTTGTAGCTGATGGGTCTAACACAGAACTATAATTTAGTGTCTGCCAACAAGTGATTTTGTCACTGGGTATTCTTATCCCTCATAATGTAAATTATAACCCAGTATTGTAAAGATCATATCAGAGAGTTTGTTGAAACATGTACAAGGTCTGTTAAGCCCAGAGGGGCTTATGGAATTTCAGACCTCATTGATGGGGGGTTTATTTGAAGGGGAGTAATAGTGAGGGGAGGAGCATGGAGGGGAGGGAGGATGGGTGCTTCGATTGTAATCTAAAAACTAGCTATTCATCTTAAAATATATCTTTTTTTCTAAAAGAAAATTAAAATGTAACAGATTGATTGGTGATGTATTGTGCTGTTCGTTCTCCCAGTGCCTTTGTAGAACTAGACCAACTGAGGATTTAGTTGGTCCGCTTTTATAGTAAATAGATTGGAGAATATCACAGAATGTGGCTTATTTGCACCGTCAGACTTACCGATACTCCCAAAGGGTGAGTTTGTACACAACTCCCATTCTTTGACAGTTTCGTCGATCTTGTAAGATTGGTAAACGTAGCCGGACTTGCTGGATAAACGTACATCGAAAATTTCCGATAAATGAGATGCAACATCTGCATCGCCTGCCATTACCCAAATATACTCCACTAAAGATACTAAGACATCAGATTATTCTTTTCTGGTGAATTTGAAAAAAAGCGCAAAATATTTTTCCAATACCGGAACCGGAAACCGATTTTGGAAGGGCAGAAGGGCGGGTTAAGGTGGCTCGTACTAGTTTCCTCACGAGGGGAACTTATAACTCTTGCGTCACGCGCGAGAGAAACGTGCGAAAGACGCGCGAGATTAAGGAGGCTCGAAAGGGTTTTTTGACCGCGGGGAGAATGGATTCCAAGATACACGCAAGCTTATTACTCGCGAGAGAAATAAGCGATGGCGCGCGATCAGATCCGCGGGCGAGTTGTAAACAAACATGGCCGCCATGAGCGTTTCAAAATTGCCGGGTACCTCTAGCACTATTGTTTCCAGCGGAAGTGGTTATTTGAGAAACAAAAATGGAAAGTTTACCTCTTGAAAGCAGGTAGGAAAATGTTCGGATGGCAGGGTTCTTGCCGAAAGTGGTCAAGAAATTTTATTTAACAAGCTAAAGGAGGATGGTGAAGTCGACACCCCATCAATAAAGTCGTGTCGAGTGCATTCGGTAGGTCTTAGTTTGTTCCGCGAGAAATTTAAGTGGATACCTCTGAGTGCTACGATTTGTTTCGCATTGTATTTGAATCCTAATAAAATGAAATGACCGAGAACTTTCCTAAACAACTCACTGGAAGATGAAAAGGAAAATGAAATCATTGTTGGATCCAGGATTGTAAACATTGACAGTTTTATCAACAGAAATGGAGAAGTGTAAATGTTGCTGTAAAAATAAACATAATTTTCTGTAAACAAGGGATCGTAAAAATGTAGATGAGACTTTAAATTAATTCTAATTAACAACAGACGGTAAAATTAAAATAAAATCATCTTAAACTTGTGAGAAAGATTGTTGATATTTCCCTCGATACACTGTAAATTACAACTACGAAAAGGCAAACTCGCATTTGTTAAGAAAGGATTGCAAAATTTGTTTTGTTTTCCATTTAAAATGGAATAATGAAAGTTCACGGTTATGGCAGTGGCAAAGAGAAAAAGAGGAAAAATGAAGCCAAGTCTTGTTCATACCTCTAGTACCTCGCAAATTATAGAAATTCGCGAAATCTGCGACGACCAACAAATTACTGACGTATACGAAACCCTAATTTCCATTGAGTTTGACGCTCATGACAATCTGGAAGACGTTAAAGCAAATTCTTTTCACTACAAATTATTTTCACTCCTCCACTTCAAATTGCACATGAACAATAATCAAATCGGTCAATCATGGTAAATGCATGTGCATCGCTGAATGAGGCCTTCGATCAAGCCATCTTCTCGGAACAACGACACGATACCATCCAGACGTTCGATGGAAAGCTTCATCTTTCGACAAACATGGTCCAGAAGCTGGCAGATGCTGGTTTGTCTCATGTTACACTACAATCTGTTTACGAGAAACTCAACATTACCGGCCTCAATGGAGTACTGGCAATGGCGCCATCTGCAAAATCAACTTGTCGTCATATATTAAATTCCGCTAGAGAATTCTTTCCGGAGTTCATTTCCAACTGTCGTAACAGTAAGCAGTCTGAGTCTCAAATGATGACTTATTTTTCAGGATGTAAAGATGAAATACACAATTTAAAAAATCGAGTTTTCAGATGGGATTTGAACCCACGACCCTTCGTGATCTAGTCGGATGCTCTTACCACTGAGCTACAGGAGACTCTATGGTGAGCAAGGGTCAACTAGTGGGTATTGACTGGAACCGCATCACGCGGCTACACAGCCAAACATCAGCTAGCGCATAGAAGCTCACTAACAGCATCACGCTGTCACATTAAAGCATCACATGCATTAAAGCATCACATGCAGCCAACCAGCCTCCAAAGTGAGCATGTAAAAATGAAATAAACAATTTAAAAAATCGAGTTTCCAGATGGGATTTGAACCCACGACCCTCCGTGATCTAGTCGGATGCTCTAACCACTGAGCTACAGTAGACTCTATTGTGAGCAAGGGTGAATTAGTGGGTATTGACTGGAACCGCATCACGCGGCTACACAGCCAAACATCAGCTAGCGCATAAAAGCTCACTAACAGCATCACGCTGTCACATTAAAGCATCACATGCATTAAAGCATCACATGCAGCCATGGCCAACCAGCCTCCAAAGTGAGCATGTAAAGATGAAATAAACAATTTAAAAAAAAATCGAGTTTCCCGATGGGAAACTCGATTTTTTAAATGAATCCATCTTCAGGATGAACGATTTTTTCCGTTCTGAGGGCATCCATCGATTAATCGCGCGGACACGAACTCGTCCTCGCGAAAATGAGCCTGTGAGTCAGCGGTATAGTTAAAAACGCGTGACCGGTTATAAAAGGGTAAGCTAGAATTGCAAAAACCGGAAATAAACCTTACTAAGTTGATGAACTAATATCTCGAAAATTAGTTCGGTGACCTACCCTGATCTTTTGTATACAAATTATTTACATCATTACGCATTCCTGAAGAAAATTTAAAAAAAATTTATCTGGTGGAAATTTTTTTACATTTTAAAACAGCATTTTCCTAAATAATTCAAGTTCTACAGGGTAGTTTTTTTTTATATCACGTATACAGGTAGAGAATGTGATGACGTTTAAGAAATTTGAAAAAAAAAAACTAAGTCACCGACTTGGTTTTTGAGATATCTGTCAAAAACTGAATTTTAGAGGGTCTTTTAGCACTACTGTACTGTTGCTATGGCAACAGATAATGCCTGACGAACCCCCTTAAAAGATTGCCCTAACATAGTGTTAAGCATATGTCGAGTTATTATCCTGATGATAAGTTTGACAGTCCTGATATCTTTTACTGATTGGCGCTTGCTGTTAATTGTTGAAAACCCTTTCGAGCCTCCTTAAAAGACGAAAATTTACAACAAAGACGGCGATGCGAGGATTTTTTTCTACTTTTGTGAGAAGTTCACCTAAGAATGCGTATTTGATGTGATGAGCGGGCACTGTAAGTGCAGGGGATAGAAACTAAGATGAAAAGACGATTTTCGGAGAAGTAAAGGTTACTTTACTTCACATCTAAAAGAAATAATCAACCGGTATGAAATCTTGCGACGGCGAAAAAAGAAGAAGTCAAGTGTAGAATAATCTACCTGAAGTGGAAGAAGACTTTGAAACTTAAAGGAAAATAATATGATATAGCCAGAAGTCGTGTGTAGGATTTTTAAGATGAGCCTGGGAGGCTGTCTTTGACAGCTGTTTAATGATTTTCTTAGCAGTAAACGTCTCTAAACATCAGATCGTAGGCGCTCGCGCGAGCACACGCGATTGTCAGCGGTAGCTTTAACAGATCGTGAGCAAATGTCGATCTTTTTTAATCCAGATTTTTAAATGCGCGAGAACGCGCGTGGAAATTGCTAAACTCACGAAAGCTATTACATGAAAACAAGTCCGGCGACCCCTTCTTTTTATTGTTCCAATATGATAATAAATTCGAAAGGAATCATCAGAAAAAAAACTAGAAAATTCTACGGAAGGAAATTTGCGACGTGTGAAAATTATCTTTTTTCTAGATTTTCTAAAATTCCGCTCCGTATAATTTTTTAAAAATTTTTGTGCATTTTCCTTTTCAAGTGCCAAAAGCAATCACTGAAAAAAATCACGGGGTCACCGGGTTAGCTTTCGAATTATTTAAGCCACAAGCTAAAAATTGCGTCTGAATAAGCCTATGAAAGCGTTGCCATGGAAACTGCTAGTGACGAAATGACATCTATTTTTGGATAACCAATGATTATATAATTCAACCCCGTAAAAGTGTTCAACTGGCCTTGGTCAGTCTTTCTGTTGTATTCTTTCAAAGTTACAAACCATCAAAAAGATGAAAACCGGTACGAGCCACCTTAAGCTATGGAAACAAAGCAAATCCGTCGTGTAGCTACTCGTTTCCATAGCTGAAATTGCCCTTGAGGTTTAGTGTCTTTGATTTCCTTTTTTATCGGCGAAAATAAACCTTAAGCGACAGAACTATGCTGCATGTGATATTTACTAAGCTAGATGTTTTCTCTTGACTCAAACCACATACGAAGTAGACTTAAAACTTGCGCACAGCAAAGAACAGGGGACGTTCGGAGTCGTAAATCGTCCATCGGTAGTTCGGCGCTAATTATATTCCAGTGATTTAATTTCAATCCCAGGCACCTCACGTCCAAGGGCACTTTGAGATATGGAAACAAGTCTTTACCTGGGGGGAAAGGTGAGTGCGAGTGTTGTGTAGAACTTCTTGAAAATGATGTAAATGGAATGTTATCGAGAGCTTTTTTCGCCTATTTACATCTTGACGAACTTGTAGAAATTCTTGTGTGTATTAATAGTCGAAAAAAATAGTTTACGGGCGAAGCTATCGCAAGACTTTTTTTATTTTGAGCGATCGACTGTTTTCGCAGTGTTGTTACAGTGCAGTTTGTTCATTTACAGGATTCCTCGTCAAATAGAACAATCTTATTGGACTTCGGAAATGGACTTCGCTGTCGGATACCGCTATCGGGTTTAATACTCAAATAATCAATCCATTATTGCATTCGTGAAACGGCTAGCGGGTTCATTAATCAAATGATCAATTCATTATTGCGTTCTTGAAACGACTAACGGGTTCAATATCAATTCGTTAATGTAATCTTGAGGGGTACGCTTCACTTAGTTTGACTGTAATATGTTAGTTATTGCCGTTAATGGATTTTACACCCAAAGTCACACACAGTACGCTTGGGCCGCCTGTGAGTTGACCGGTAACACAACACGTGTTGCAAAGAAGGTCGCCAAAACGGCGTTAAATGGGCCGTAAACGACAAAGAAGGTACGGAAAAAAGGAAAGGAGACTTCATACGATATATTCCTCGCTTTTATTTTCCTTTCTAATGTTTTCCTAATTTTTTTTTCATAATTTTTCCTATTTTACAGTTGACTGTTGACACCGCAGGCGTTACAAAGCAAGTCGCCAAAACAGCGTTAAAACAACCATTGGCAACAAAGCGGGTACGGAAAAAAAGTAACGAGACTTCGCATGTTTTATTCCTCGCTTTTATTATCCTTCTAAATTTTTTCTTAATTTTCTTTTTAAATTTGTCCTTTTTTTAACGGCCCACACGTACGCTTGAAATTCGATCTCAATATGTTAGTTATTTACCGTCAATGTAGTTTACATCCCAAAGTCACACAGTACGCCGCCTGTGTTCATATGGCCTTGGAAGACAAGGCAAGCAAAACACGACAGCACAACAACAAGGCAAGGTAAACTTGTAGGTATCGAGCATAGTTTGTGAAAGACATTCAATCTTTGTACTCGACTTCAATGTATCAAGAGGTTTTTGAATTGATATTTGCTGAAAGGTGACCGTGGCCTATCCAAACTCGAAAAATTATAACATTTCGGCGTTCTCAAATAATCGTTACTATGAAGCGGCCTTTGTGTGTTTCGTGAGTCCTGACGTGACATTATTTTACGGGTACGAACACTCTTTATTTTATCCTTACGACTCGTTTTTTATTATTGATATTTTATTTTACCCTCAGTCTGCAATTTACCTCAAGCCTGCAATCTACCTCGAGTCTGCAATCTGCAGTCTGCATCTTAACCTCAGTCTACATTTTACCCCCGGTCTGCAGTCTACGCATCCTCGGAGACCCAGGGACTGTGAGTCGATTTCAAGTTAAGTGCAGAAGAGCCCCTGGGGACATTGTCTAACAAGACTAGTTCCAAACGGTCGCAGTCGTTCTGGCATCTGATTGGTGCCAGAAAATCTTTGTGTTCTTCTGCCCAATCAGAGTGAAGTGTCCTTTGGAGTACTTTCGTGTGTTTTAACACACACATATACAACAAGCTCTGTTGCTCGCTATGTTTATTTGGGCCGTGCGACGAAGCTTTGCCCGTGGTGAAAAGTTTCAGTCTCAGCACACAATGTACGTAAGAGAAATCGATCAGATTGTCCGCGAAATCTTACCGGAATTATACTGAATACTTTCGCAGGTATCACAAGAGAACGTGTTTTAAAAGTTTGCGAGGTTCGTATAAAACATGATGGTTGCAAGCATTGATATGTCGCTTTAAAAGTTAGATGAGATGTAAGCCTAAATCTCTCAAGTTTTTTTGTATAATTTGCTGTAACTGAAACTTTTCC
>NC_142528.1:16816500-16836500 GCF_964205215.1 Stylophora pistillata | reverse complement strand
TCTTCATTTCACCGGTACAGTGGTATATGAAGAATGTATATATGAACTTTATATATACATTGTATCTAATATACGATATATTCGAGGCCCGATCGAGCAGTGACGCGAACGAAATAATCGTCATTTCGCTTCAAAGTTGTCTGAGAGAATTTCTCCTAGTGTGAGACCTTTTGTTGAGGTTATTCTACGATTCGACTCGGAAAATGGACAGCTTTCTCCCTCCAAATAAAAAGAAACGTACAGAAATCAACAAACGTGCAAATTCACGACGAGATCCAGCGGAACGAAACCCACATTTCAGTCTGACAATTGAAGTAAAAAAAGATCAGCAAAGTCGTTTGGAAGCTATCAAACAGAGGATAAGCAACGCTAAATCGGCTCTTGATATAGATAGAAAGACTTCTACCACACAAAATGCTGATTTAATGGAAAGACTTCTCTCGTATTTTGAAATGATTTGTTCATCAGCTGTGGAAATTAGCTCTTCATCCATCACCAAGACTGATGTGCTCGAAGGGCCGAGAACTGTTCTCTCTCAACCCGTTCAGCCATCATCTAGTTCTATTGAAGTGCGTGACCGAAGACAAAGTCGAAAAAGACAGATATATGTGGATTTTACAGTGGATGATGGATGTTATGTGTGCAAGAAGTCATTAGGCTTCAGCTACTTTTTCAAGTCAAGGGTACGTTTGTAAGATTGAAGTTCCCTGTGTGTAATGACTCAGTTACTTGGCTCAGTTCTGGAGTTTTGGGACACCCTGCAAAGTACTACGCCAATGTTAGGTGAGTATAATATGTGCATGACCTACTTTGCAAGTAAGCATTATCGAAGAAAAATATCCCAGGAATGTTTGTCACATATATATATATATATGATAAGTTTACATGTACAAGTATATCCTCTTCGATTATGTAAATATGGCTTAATGGTTTAACCGTTAGCCGTCAAAGGGCCTTAAATTAGAACGTCAGCCGTCAATAAGGATAAATTTTTACCGTCAACCGTCAAAAAAGCAAATGAGATCGTTGACCTTTTTGTGATTGGTATGCGCTCAAAACCTCAATAGAACAGTGATTTGAAAACCATTTACAATTTAAAGAGATGAAAAATCGTGGTTCTCTCGATGGTTCATTCAAAAACTGCACTTCTTTCAAAGGAATTTTTTATTTATTCAATCGCTCAAGGTAGTTCGTTGTTAGATTATACTTTAGTATAATTTCAGAGCTGAGCAAAGAGTTTCCAGCAATCTGATTGGTCGGGTGGTTCCTTATATGACGCAATACAAACCGCTCCACGCGGTTTATATAAATTGTTAAAATAAAGTGTTAATGAATGTTACTAAAATGTTATGATTTTAGAAATTTCTCTGTTGTTCAGCTCTCAAATTATACTGAAACAATTATTCGCCGCAGGTTCGGCGAATATTGTCGAATAATCCCCTCGACTGCGTCTCGGGGATTATTCAACGATATTCACCTCGCCTTAGGCGAATAATTTTTAAATGTAGATATCGTGGGGAAACGTTGCTAAAACTTTATTTATTTAGGGAGTACAGTATATTTGATTTTTTTACTTGTTCACAAACACTAGAAGTGCTAAACCACTAACTGCTTCAATTTAACAGTACTTTCCTTTCCAACGGTACAGAAGATATTTTTAAACAATTAGTTGTTTCCTGAGCCATTACTCAAAGACAACCATACACATCAGCTCACATCTTTCGCTGAAAACTTTATCAATAATGGTTCTTAAAATATTCTTCTGTCTGCCTGAGCTTACACGCAATCAAAATGGTACATCTATCTCTAAGACCAAATAGTATATGGGTCTTCAAGGACTTCATAGGTTTTTGTTTTCTTAAAGGACTTCATAGGAACATTAATTGGTCAATTTATTTGTCTAAGAATTTATAGTTTCTGAGTCTCATATTTCAGTCGTGAATTGATTCTTTCGTGGTAACTGTTAGTCCGTCTAACAAATTCGTCTATTTTGTGTTTGGCTTTATGCAACAGACAGATAACGTCTTCCATGTACCTCTTTCAAACTGGTGGTTTAATTGTGCTCTGGTAGATAATACCTCGTTCTACTTTTGCGCGCAATGAGGATATTGACAAGCTGTGTTTGGTTTCTAAGAAACATCAATGTCTTTGATACACCTCTTTCAAACTGGCGGTTTAATTGTGCTCTGGTAAGTAATACGTCGTTCTACTTTTGCAATGAAAATATTGACAAACTATGTGTGGATCTTTGATTATGTATGCGCCACGTATGGTCGCACTTTGAAGCGCTCCTTGAATTATCATCTTTTTAGTAGTTTAAAACTCTCCTAAATGGCTCAACCTTGCAAAAGGCCACTGCTAAACAATCTAGCTAAGTCCTTGTGGCCACGCTATCGTGGAAAGAGAGCTGGGAGATCGAAAAAAGCCAAAGAAGTGAATCGTATTCACAGCATTAAACAAGCCAACTCGAGACAAAAGGACCACAGCAGAGCGAAAATCAACTCACGCGGCCATAACCCGTCGAATTGTATCTCCATCACCACCAAATTCACAAGTGTACCAGAACGGCAAGCAAGAAACTTTGTCCCATCGCTGTTCCTATCAAATGTGATGTCGCTTGCACCAAAAATTGATGAAGTAAGCCACGTTGTTCAATATGCTAATTACGACCTTGTTTGCATCACGGAGTCTTGGCTGCGACAACATATCCCGGACTCCGTAATAGCAATAAATGGCTACAATATCATCAGACGGGACAGAAAGGTGGCCACTCACGGCGGTGTGTGTATGTATATTAAGGAAAATATCCCCTTTTCTGTTCTCGACCTTTCCGAGGTCGACGAAAATCCGGTCTTAGAAGTCCTGTGGGCAAAGCTGCGACCAACTCGACTCCCTAGAGGTTTTTCTAGTATCATGTCTGGAGTTATATACCATCCACCGTCAGCCTCCGACTCGCAAATGCAAGATTATTGTTAAAATGCCTTACATCAATTGAGTCCCAACATCCAAACAGTGTAATTCTTCTTGTCGGCGATTTAAACCACCTAAACGAGGTGACTCTCAAATCCAACTTCAATCTGAAACAATTTGTTCACTTTTCGACCAGAGGGAAAAGCTTTTTAGACCGTATCCTATCCAACATGAATGAGTTCTACGATAAAGCCATCGAGCGACCTAAAATTGGCCTTTCGGATCACAGTTCAGTGGAGATCCAGCCCAAGCTTCGAGCAAAATCATCGCAATCAAAGAAAACAATCATCTCGAGGGATTTGAGACCTAGTAAAAGACACCCAATGCAAATGTACCTTGAAAATGTTGATGTACCACGCCTCCTTGACACCGTGGAGACCTGTGCGGAGAAAGTGACACTTTTTGAAAATATTGTTAAGGCGGGCCTAGACTTTATTATTCCCCTCCGATCAAAAACTATTCATCGAAGCGAGCCACCGTGGTTGAACGATAAACTCAAGAACTTGATCAAACGACGCCAGCGTGCCCTTGCAAAAGGATATTTGGACACCTTTCGAACGCTTAGAAATTGCGTGAATAGCGAGCGTAAGATCTGCCGGGCAAAGTACTACGAAGCAAAGGTTAGCCATTTGAGGGAGTGCAAGCCATCCGTGTGGTGGAAAGAGGTGAAAAAGCTCAGCGGCATGTCACCTGCCTCAGAAACGCGTGTTAACACCAGCAAATTACTGCAACACCTAGGTTTTTCACCTGGTGATCTGGCAAATTACATCAATTCCGCGTTCCTGACTCCAATGCAGAGTTTTGAACCTCTTACCCATAATTCTTTTGATCCACCACAAACCAACAACGAAGTCATGCCATAAATACGATATCGGAGTTTTCAACCTTTATGAAACTGTCCGCACTCAACCCCTCCAAAGCACAAGGGCCAGACGGCATCCCGGTAACTCCTCGTTCCACGAATCCCACCTTTCACCTTCCTGGAAAGAGGCTGATGTAGTCCCGGTCCCAAAACAAAGGCCCACTGATGATATTAAGAAGCACCTCCGTCCCATTTCTCTCACGCCTATCTTGTCCAAACTCGCTGAAGACCACATTGTTGAGAAATATGTTAAACCAGCCGTGTTACAAAATATCGACCCTCGCCAATTCGGATCTATTCCTAAATCGTCTACCACACATGCTCTGGTCAACATGACGCATAATTGGCTTGTTAACACCGACGGAAATGGTGCCACGGCAAGAGTAGCTCTACTTGACTTCCGTAAGGCTTTTGACCTTATCGACCATAGTGTTCTCGTTCAAAAACTAGCAAAATATAATATTCCGAGTCAAACCAAAAGCTGGATTGTTGACTTTTTGATGGACCGGAAACAAAGAGTTAAACTTGCTCAAGATTGTCACTCTGAATGGCGCTCTGTACCATACGGCGTCCCTTAGGGAACAAAATTAGGTCCCTGGTTATTTCTCATCATGATTAACGATTTGGACACCCCAGCTGACTTGTGGAAATACGTGGACGACACATCTTGTTCCAAAATAGTTACTAAGGGTAGTGAGAGCAAACTCCAAGAAGCTGTGGACGACCTTTCAAGACAAGCGAGTATCGATGGATTCCAACTGAATGAGGCCAAGTGCAAAGAACTACGAATTGGATTCTCTAACAGCAACTACGATTTTTAACCCCTAGTCCTAAATGGCAAACCCCTTGAATTAGTCACCAGTGCCAAATTGCTAGGCGTGACCATTAGCCACGATTTAAAGTGGAACATGCACACCTCTGAACTAAGTAGAAAATGTTCCTCTCTTCTCTACTTTTTGAGACAACTCAAGAGATCCGGAGTTGGATCAAGCGAACTTGTGCAATTCTCTGTGACATGTATTAGGCCCGTCTTGGAATACGCAAGTCCTGTATTCCACTGTTCTCTACCAAACTACATCAGCGAAGATTTGGAACGGATCACAAGAAGAGCACTCAGAATCATCTATCCTGACCTGTCATATAGTGTAGCACTAGAAACAGCTGGCCGAAAACAGCTGGCCGAACATCTACCGAAACTTCACGAGAGGAGGGAAAAAATTTCAACCAATCTGTTTGATGAGATAGTCCGTAACCCTACCCATAGACTCCACAGCCTCCTCCCCCAAAGGAAGAGTTGTAGATACGCACTGAGGCGCAAAAGTGATTTCACACTCCCCATATGCAAAACCGAGCGCTTGAAGAACAGTTTTATTTTTAACCATATTTATAAGATGTAGATAATTTTCCTTCTTTCTTAACGACGAAGTTGTAATATTTTATACCTCCTATTTTTTATCATCTGTATTTGTAAATATTCCGTAATTCAGCCTATGGCTGCAAGGTGTTTCTAATAAAGTATATCTATCTGGTTTCTAAGAAACATCAATGAGTGCCCGGATGATAATGAGAATAACGACGTGCAAAACACACTAGTTAAGAGTGGTCCTCTAATGTCCTACAAAGTAAATGTAGCTTTTCGTATATACCATGATTATCTTCATGCAACTCCTTCCCCAGACTTGGTTTATCATTTATGACCCTTTTTTCATTAGTTGAATAATACAAATTTTACTGAGAACAGATCAGCGATGATAAAATTTCTACAATATCAATGTTTAAGTGTTTTGGTAGGTTTTAATCGTCTTGTCTAACCAGTGGCAAAAAAAGATTCGATACGGTCGGTTTTTAGTCTTGTCTAACCAAAGAAAAGTTTCAAAACGTACAGCTCTGAGACCGTGCGCGCTGTTGAGCGTGAAGAGGGATTACAGTGGCACTACATTGACGTACAGTCTTTCGTATGCGAGTTAGAAGAACAGGTGGTTCTGTTCCAATGCTTCTTCTCGTGGGAAAGCAAAATCGGCAGAAAAGACATCTGAGAATTCCTCTGAATTCATCATTGAATCTTTGGTTTAAACCAATAAACAGACAAGGATTTATGGCACTATTGGCCTGTGATATGAAATATAAACCGGATTCCAGGCGTTCAACTTTGATCAAAGCTATATAAGTGTTGGTAAAATAGTAATTCAATAAATGCAGGATATGAGCTGGCAATCAACGCAACGCAAACGTCACCGCCACGATGATGATCATGCGTGGTACCTTGCGCTTTGACAGTTCATTCTGATGTCTCTGATGAGCTGTTGGCTCCCGTTGGGATCTGGCGTGACCAAAGATGTCGACCAATAAGAACATGAACCCATGCGATGACATCAAGGGAAGCAAATACAGTATCAAGAACACTGGACACTTATGTCTGAGGTAAAGAAATTCCAAACAAATCTACATTCCCAGTGAGAACCATCACCAATCTTTACAAAATCAAAGAGCAAGAGATACGGCATAAAATGCAGGGAAGATGAGATCCATATCACAAAGGTGACTAGTTTTGCGTTTCGAATGAAGCAAATGTCTCGAAATGGATGAAGAATGGCGAAGTAACGATCCACTGTAATGATGACAAGTGATATGATGCTCGCACCAATGGACTGACTCCTCAAGAACCTAACAAACTTACACGTGACTTTTCCCACAGCCCTTGGGATCCAGGACAAGTCAGTGTATAGATATTTCACATACAAAGACAGGGAAGTACATAAGAGAGGTTTTTCAACGACAACTCGACCTCATAGCGTTGGAATACAAAATGTGTTAAAATGCTGGGAGTGAGTAAGAATATCTTTCGAAACGAAACTAAACGATGAAGTAACATTTAATAATTGGCCAACTGTTACTCACCCCAAACGGCATAATGAAGAGAAAACCAAGGAGATCCCCAACTGCCATATTTTACAGTTAAGAAGTTACTGTGGTTTGAACTTTAACAGAGCAGAGAATATTGCAAATTAATCTCCCACAAGCATGATTTTTACTGAAAATTAACGGTGCAAAGTAAGGAGTATTTCCTTCTCCTCAAACTTAGTTATCTAGCAATTAAATAAATGAATACTGCGAATCCTTCTCAATTGTAATCAATACTTTTGCTCTTTACATATTTTTATACAACCGTGGAATGAAGAAATTAATGCTTCTTAGGAACTGATCATTATTAGTCGCCGGGTTGGGGTGGGGAGATTGGAGGATTTTGGTAGTGTCGCGAGAAAATCTACCTCCTGAACCCACTTAGGCTCTGTAATATTCATGTCATCCTCCCCTTAAATGGCAGTCAATTTTCTATAGTCCCCCTTTATACTCTTTTGGCGACGACTGATACCGCTGCGTTCCCCTTGCAAGAGGGTCTTCATGGGGAACAGCTTTGACGGTTGACAGTTGATTTCTTTTCATCCTGAAGGTTGACGTTTAAATCTCAGGGCCTTTACCTTTTGACGGTTATTAGGGAGAGATACGTCTATGAGTAAACAGTGATTAGTAAACGTTACGTTAGTATCTTGGCCACTTTTACGATTCTAGCTTGTTCCTGGGGTTCCTTTTAAAACGGAGCGAAAAAGTAGACGGGCGATAATAACAGAGGAGCGAAAAACGAGAGAGGCTTGGGTCGAGTTGGAAAACCTTTCAGCGGCGACTTAAGAGATGAACAGTCAAGACTACATATGGCTACTGCTGCTGCCGTCATTTCGCGTCCCAAGACATTCTGCCATTCCGCCGATCCACCGTTCATCCGTTCCATGATTTTCTCGAACAATTCAAGGTATCGCATTTCGCAGTTTGCTCGCTTCGCCAATTTAGCAGACGTTTTCTGCAAAAGTCGCTGACTCAAACAAATGCTCTCTTTTCAAAGAAAAAGGTTTTCCTCAAAGCCTCTATCATGTGCAGATCTCATCTATTGATATATTTTTGCAAGGAAAAGTTTTGATTTAAATTATGCGTCGGTGCATGCTACTGTGAAATTACTATGAGATGTTTATCGTCTTCTGTAATGTCACGGCAAGAACTGAGAATATCATATCGTTGGATCTACATGATTTGCTGATTTAAACGGCAAAATGCTCTTTTCAAAGCTATAAGCCAGGAACCACAAAAGGGGGGAACTCAACTGTGTATCAAGTGCGAATGTCGAACTGCTAAGATACTCCGAAAAAAAAACGGTAAGAAGCACCAGGAAACATCGGGTCAAAATGGAATCAAGATCGGAGTACTATTGTTGCAGTCACTCAGTCACTCAGTCACTCACTCACTCATCTCGATCACATGTGTGGCTTCGCCTCCTAAGGAGGCAATAGCAATGAAAATTATATCTTCGAATCTACTGGGCATAATTCACTGATTTAAACAGTAAAATGCTCTCCAAAACAATAATATTCCAGCCCAGTTTTCACAACGTGCCGATCACCTATTCTACAAGGTAAAGCTTCGTTTTTTCACCCGCCATCCTGAAATAATTGTGAGATGCCCATCGTCTTCTCTAAAATTCTGAGACAAACAATATGTAGTACCGGGACACATTGTGGTCACGTGCTTATTCCGAGTAACATTCAAAGGGATCCGGAGAAATCGTTACCAAGCGTTGGACGATCGAAGATGTTCCGAAACAAACAAAAGCTAAGAGCGAGGAATATCGGGTAAAACTCGGCGGAATTTGTTGCGGGTTAAGAGATCGTTCATATTATATTGTTACATTCACTCAATCACTCACTCAACGGACAAACAGTATAAGTTGCGGCAGGAATAAAAGTTGTTGTAATTATAAACAGCTGCTGCAATGAGAGAGGGTCTCAATAGGGTTTAACCGTCCACCGATATATGGCTTAAAGTTAAACCGTCAGCCGTCAAAAAAGGATAGGTTCTTAACCTCAACTGTCAAAGAGGCAAATCAATATTAACTGTCAAACGGCCCAAATAATCTCTTTCTCTTAGCTGCTTGCTAACAACAGCTAAAGATCTGGAAGAATCTTTAGAATGCTAAACTAGTCTCCATATGTCCAAAAAATGCTCTGTTTACCGTCATTTTCACCAACAAATCCGGCAGTTTGTTTTTTGAATATTCAATTCAATACTTGAATATTGAAAAATAACTGACTTTATTGATAACTCGTCTTCGTGCACGCCAATACACTACTCTACGAAGATCATGCTTAGAGCATGTCGACTGTCCTAAAATCTGTCGAAAGCTTTCATCGTAAAACTCTTCAATGAGAGTTTTCACCAGCATATTAATCATTCCTTCAAGGTCAACGACATCTTTGTCTTTTGTCTATAATTAAAATGCTAATAGTAAGGAAAACACTGAAGTTAACGTTCCAATCGAATAATTGAGAATCCTAAAAGTGCACGATACTAATGTAACTATCGAATGTAAGCTGGACAATCATACATATGCTCAAGTTATTAAAGTAACTTGCGAATGAAGGAGTAACAAGTGAGTTAGAGAAAACGTAAAAGTGCGCGAGATACATATCTAACAATCGGATGAAAGATATTTCAAAAAGTGAGCTAGATACTAATGTAACAATGGAATGAAAGAGAATCCGAAAAAGTGCGCGAGATACTAACGTGACAGTGAAATGAGAGAGAATCCTAAGAGTGTGCAAGAAACTTACGAAACATTGCAGTGAAAGAGAATCTTAAAAGTGCGCGAGATACTAACGTAAAGATCAAATGAGAGGACATCCAAAAGGTGTGCGATATACTGAAGTAACGATACAATGAAAGAGAATCCTGAAAGTACGCGAGATACAAACTCAACAATCGATTGTGTAAGTCAACTCTAAAATGCGCAAGATGCTAACGTAACAATCCATTGAAAGAAAATTTCTAAAAGTGCGCAATTGCAAGATACTAACGTAACTTTCATCAACCATTTAAGGTTCTGAAATTTCACCGTCAACCGTTATAGGCGTTAGGAATCCGTCAATCGCAAAACCGAAAAAAATTAACCGTCGACCGTCAAAGCTACCCCCTCCATTAAGATCCTCAAAGGAAGCGTGCTAATCTGAAAAAAAAAATTAATAGCGGGCCATTGGGGACATACTGAAAAAATGAAAGCTGCTGCTATTTTTAGTAATTGTCCACAAACAAATGAAGTGTGCTGCATAATGAAGAAACTTCTGGCATTTCTTTTAGGTGCTGCAAATTAATAAACCCTTTTGATTAAAAACCTTTCTCCAAAATGGAGAAGCCCTTAAAATCATACCCATTTGCTGCAATGATGAAGTTGCTGCGCATGAAAGAAAAAACCTGTTGCAAAAATAAAATATTATTTGAGGTGCACACATAAGATTTGGACCGAATCTGGACCAATCCACGATTGTTAGAAAACCATGTTGTTTCCATTTCGAAGTTAAAGAGGTTCTGCTCTTCTTGCGTGGAAAACTGCTCGCATGAGGGTAAATATTGCCATAACAAAACGTCGCCCTGAGTGCAACTAGTATCGATAAAGGTTCAAAGGAAGATGAAAATGATGGTAGTGCAAGCGCCACTGGTAGTGGTAAAGTTGTGCCTCAGGGCTGTTAACTCTCGCTTGCAGAGGACTCCCTTTAAGGTCGTGAGGATGCGAAAATCCACTCTGAATTGGCTTACTTTTCTTTGTAGCTAATTAGATATAACAGAAATATAGAACTGAAAGCGGTGTATGGCATGTTTAGTATGTTGTGTGCGACTCCCATGGGTACGGAACTATCTGAAGCTTGAACTTTGAACTTTGAACTTTTTTTATTTCACACTCTCAATAGAACTTAAAAGACATTGAAAAGTAAGAGAAAGAGGGAAGAATAATAGTAACATTTGGCTATAAAGATAAGTTTGAGAGGTGCATGTTGTCCAAAGTAGCAAAGGCTTTCTATTTGGACACCGTAATGGTCATATAAGTAGATAAATAGATAGCAGCCTATAATAAAAGTATATCAGCAGTAAAGTAAATAAACTGATTAGGTTTTGTTGAACAAAAGTTGAAGTTTTTTGAAGTTTACATTTTTCCTTAAGAGTAGATCAGCAGCAAAGTAAAACAATCAGGTTTGGTTGAGTAAAAGTTGATGTTTCCATTCTCTTGAATAATTAGTTAACGGACTTCTGTTTTCTTAGAAACCATTACACGTTCACTTTAGGATTTCTTGCTTGGTTGACTTAATTAAAAAAAAAAACATACTACTGTGGACAGACTAGGGAACGACACAATCAAAATCTATTTCAAAGAGACTTCCCTTGCTGTCGCCTCTCATATTATGAGTGAAGTTTCAAGAAACAACTGAGGTCTCTGAACAGTTAGTTTACGTCGTCTGTTACAATACGAGCCCTCTGTTACCCTTGTCTCTTTCCTGCCACTTCCCAGCTTTCGCATCCGAATGCTTCTCAGATTGTTTTTAAGGCCTCACAATTCACTTAACTGTGATGGCAAGGTTAAGAGAGCAAAGCCGGTGATATCTTCATATTTGAGAGTTTGATTGAAGGTCTCAATTGAAACGAGAGCATGCATGTATGACATGCGTCTCTTTAATTGTTGGTAAGATGTCTTACCCTTTCCACAATAAAACTGCCTCGGTAGAAAATTTGAATCAAATCATTTTTCTCACATTTCAAAATCATACAAAGCTGAAACAATTGCGTAAACATTTTATAGGTGTGCAGTATTTGAAATTCAGTATTGAAGCAGCGCAGAATGTGCCAGCTATCTTACGTTACCTAGAAAGATGCTGTTGGAGAAAACTGTACATGGTTAGCAATACTCTTTATCGTGTTCTTTCTTTCCGTTTAAAAGAGTTCGACATTTCGTGTACACTGTTAAAGTAAATAACATTTTTGTTTTTTTCTAACACCTAACAATATGCTTGCCGAAAGAGGCCGAAAGATTTAGGGCTACAATTATGAGTTTAATTACGAGACGATCCTCCATGAAGTAAACAATTTTTCTACGCGAGTAGATCGGTTAAAGTAAACAGATGTTATTCAAATTACCGAAACATTTATATTAAGGTAATGTGAAGGTGACTTACAAGGCTTCCAAGCAAACTTTTAAACATTTTTTATGGAGTATCTGTCAAGATCTGACGCCTGTCAGTTGGATAGGGAATAAAGCGCATGATTGCTTTTGAAAGGTTACGGTCACTTCTTCACCACAACAAACTCGCTACCACAAAACTCGTCACCACTCGAGGTCAAATCGCCACCGGCGGTGATTTGACTTAAACGTTACGTGTAGCTTCTCGTGTGAAACTTACATCAAATGAAAGCTGATATGTAGTAGTACATTGCAAAAAGGGAAAGGGACTCAGCAGTTAGGTGTAGCGTCTCAATAATGGAACGTTAAACGAAATAAAACATGTTGATATCACGAAGATTATGATGAGTTTTGCGAACTGCGAAACTAGAGTGATATTCGCCGAGTGATTTTCACTGAGTGATTTCCGCAGATATGAATGATGTCGTATGAAATTTACATCATATAAACACAAAGAAGTAGAAGTAGAATGCGAAATTAACCGCTCGTAGAAATACAGCGAAGTTTACTCAAGTTTACTTGAAGTCCAGAGAATATCGACGTGTACTGTAACACCAGTTTCGTTCTTATGAACGCAATTCGCAATTAAATCTAATGAATCATACGAAAGGTTAGATTTTGAAGTTTATTTAAACGGCAAAATTTGGCAGAAAGCGACTTGGCCTCCTCTAGGATTCCCTTTGTGCTTGAAACGAAGGGTTTACCAAACAAAGAAAGGAGGTCATTAAAGCCAATTATCCTTTGTAATATTATGAAGGTAGATCCTGGACAAAATGTTCGATTCGTCGTTTCGTTATGGCGTTTCGTCGTTTCGTTATGTCGAGTCGTTGTTTTCCGAGTTCGACTCGTCGAACTTTCAGTTCGTTTCGTCATATTGTCAGTTCGATTCGTCGGTTGGCCTCTTCGACTCGTCGTTTTACGAGTCCGACTCGTCATCGACCACATCGGTTCGTCTTTTTGTCGTTTCGTCATTTCGTCATGGCGTTTCGTCGTTTCGTTATGTCGTTTCGTCGTTTCGACTTGTCCACTCAACAGGAGCTATAATTCAACCTAAATTACATGAAGAATTACTTGATTTCATACACTCTTACATGAATCATTAATGTGGTATCTATAATTTACTCTCTGCCGAAGGAAATGGATTCTTTGAAGAGCGACTTACGCTACAGCATGGAATTCGTCTTGAGTTGAGTGAATGATCGTTTTCATCTAAGTGACAATGGAATTGGATACCTAGTAACACACCTCGACAGAGTTTTCTATATTGTAGCTCGTGCATCTTCGTTATTTAACATTCCTCCTCAGCTGGAGTGTTTGTTACAAAGAGCTTGTTTGTTGTTCTTGGTGGCAGTGACAACTCATTGTAAAGGCGGTTGTTTAAGTTTACAGGATGCAGGGGTCGTCCCAGCATAAATTTTCCCAGAGAACTCCTGGAACAGTACCTTGAGAACAATTTTAGATATATTTAAATTCGAGATGATAATTGATGGTAGTTTTTGCCGTTTGAACGAGCGGATGATGATGCATGATTCCGACGTTTTGAGCGTTAGCACTTCTTCGTACAGCGAATAGAATGGGTAGGTTACTTTTCATCATCTTCTTTTTTTCACGGTAGCAGAGACTCGACATTAGCACTCAATTCTAATTTTAGCAGTACATGTTACGTTTTAATTCAAGTAATTAGAAGATTTAGACCCTCAACTAAAGCATGGCTTTACTGAGGCTTTTATTATGCCACACTTCCACTACTAAAGCACTGTGGTAGGAATTGGGAAAAAACTAGAACTCCTTAATAAACACGTTTTACTAATAGTCCTTGGTGAAAAAGTCGGTACATACGAGGTGCTTTTGGAAAGTCCAAACCTTGTCTGCTTGAGAAAGAAAAGACTTTTTCATATAGTCATTTCGAGCAGCCGCAGCTGCCTACGTAGCAGCATTATTTACACCGAGAACCAACATTAATGGGCCTAGAGGTATAAACAGGTTGCAGTTACCATGTGTATAAATACTACATCTTATGGGTAAAACTCCTTCAAATTTCTTGCGCCCAAATTATAGAATTTGTTTTTTTAGAAACAACTGCCTAGACTTTACAAGCATATATACATCTGTTCTCTTTTTGTTTTTCTTCATTAATTGTACATATATTTTTCACTCTATTTATTTCTCAGAGAAGTGCTTGTACACTATTCTTCAATCCAAGTTGAAATAAAGTTTACTACTACTACTACTACTACTACTACTACTACTACTACTACTACTACTACTACTACTACTACTACTACTACTACTACTGCTACTACTGCTACTACTGCTACTACTGCTACTACTGCTACTACTGCTACTACTGCTGCTACTGCTGCTACTGCTGCTACTGCTGCTACTGCTGCTACTGCTGCTACTACTGCTACTACTGCTACTACTGCTACTACTAATACTACTACTACTGCTACTACTACTGCTACTACTGCTACTACTGCTACTACTACTACAAATGGAAATCTCTCATATGGTCTCTTTGGTTGGCATTAAGGGAGTTTCAAGCCAAATGGCAATCTGTTATGTTTTCAAACTTGATTAATTCATATAAGTAAAATCAAAGTATGTTTCTTTTTGCTTTTGAAGTTTTGCAAATGTTTCATGCCTTTCAGTGACTACACGTCAAATTATGTCAACACTCTCACTACTTGACTGTTTTCAAGTTGAGTCAGCCAAGTCATTTCAGAATCAGTTCATGCTTTCAGCTGTGTATATACTACATTTCTTCGCTCCATGATGTTACAGTAAGACATGAAATTTAACCAGATTTATGATCGAATATGAGCTTTCTGTGGGTTCTTAATTTAATTCTTTGATAAGTAATCAGGTTTTTGAAAACGAACTGGCCACATGCTATTCACTGTCTCACCCCTTCTCCACTTGCTACTTTTTGGAGTGATTTCAACCTATAAAAAAAGCTAATTTATTTATTTATTTATTTTATTTATTACAATTTAATGGCATAAATACACAAATGCTGGTAGGATACAGTTAATTAACCAAAAAAATTTTAAAAAAGCCATAGGAGAATCTGCAAGAGTCCCAGACACCATGTAACAGCAGATCACCCAATACATATGGTACAAATGAGATACTATGTTATAATAAAGACAAATAAAATCATGATTTACCCACAAGAAATTTCTTCACATTAAATTTAAAATTCCCAGTACAATTTGCAGTGCGAATGTCAACAGGCATCATATTCCAAGAAACTACTATTCGATTGAAATAGGAATATTTAAGGGAATTAGCCCTTGCATATTTTTTTTTTGACGTCAGATGATCATAATGTTTCAAGGAACAATAATCTAAAGTAGAGTAATAATCCACAAATGGTGAAACATCAATGTCAACAAACCCTTTCGGTGCCTTAAAAAAGAAAGTTATGTCAATTAAAACTCTTCTCTGTCTTCCAAAGATAATAGATTTAACTTCTCAAGATGAGCTGCATAGCTATCCTTAATTTTCAAAATAAATTTAGTTGCGCGTCTCTTCACTCCTTCAAGCTTATCAGTGTTCTTACGCGAATATGGGGACCATATCTCAGAGCAGTATTCATGGTTAGACCTTACTAAGGAACAGAAAAGGGTTCCTTTGCACTCTGGGGTAAAAGTAAATGGGTCCACTTGTACTCTGTATCTTTAAAAATTAGCTTTTTTCTTCAATTATTTTCAATTATTTTAGTCAAATTCGGTTTAATTTTTTCTAATTAATTTTAAAAAAGGGGAAAAAAGTTACCCTTGACCCTCCTACCCTCCACAAAAAGATAGACTCCCGCGATAATTACTCCAGGGTGCTCGCCCAAGTGATTCATTAACTTTTAGCTGAAAATACGTTTTTCTAAATAACTCGGACGCTTCTGCAGATCAAATAGCTATTCTAAAGATCTATTTCCTTCGGCAGAGGGCAACTTATAGATACCACATTAATGATTCATGTAAGAGTGTATGAAATAAAGTAACTCTTCATGTAATTTAAGTTGAATTATAGCTCCTGTTGAGTGGACAAGTCGAAACGACGAAACGACATAACGAAACGACGAAACGACGAAACGCCATGACGAAATGACGAATCGACAAAAAGACGAACCGATGTGGTCGATGACGAGTCGGACTCGTAAAACGACGAGTCGAAGAGGCCAGGCGACGAATTGAACTGACAATACGACGAAACGAACTGAAAGTTCGACGAGTCGAACTCGGAAAACAACGACTCGACATAACGAAACGACAAAACGCCATAACGAAACGACGAATCGAACATTTTGTCCAGGATCTACCTTCATATTAATATTAAATAAGGAACGTAATAGGCTTGCGAAACGTTGTCAAATGACAGGTTATTTGTTAAAAAGGTTGAGAAACGTTCGCGGCGTTTGCATAAATTGAAGTTTCAATGAGATCGCTGACTTTTTTTGTGATCGATATGTGCTCAAAACCTCAATAGAACAGTGATCTGCTGAAAACCATTTAGAATTTGAAGAGATGGAAAATCGTGGTTCTCTCGATGGTTCATTCAAGAACTGCACTTCTATCTAAGGAATTTTTTAAATTATTCAATCGCTAAAGGTAGTTCTTTGTTATATTAAACTATGTTTATTATACTTTGTAGATAACTTGGGGAAACGTTGCTGAAACTTTATTTATTTACTTGGGGAGTACAGTATTGACAAACGCTAGAAGTGCTAAACCACTAACTGTTTCAATTTGACAGTACTTGTATCTTCAACGGCACAGAAGATATTTTTAAGATTTTTTTTCTACAGTACTTACATTTCCTGAGCAAAATTACATAGAGACAACCATACACATCAGCTCACATCTTTCGCTGAGAACTTTATCAATAATGGTTCCTAAAATATACTTCTGTCTGCCTGAGCTACATTATAAACATTCAAAGTGATACAACTATTACCGAGACCAAATAGTATATGGGTCTTCAAGGAATTGACAGGTTTTTTAGAAACATTAACTGGTCAATTTATTTGTCTAAGAATATATAGTTTCTCAGACTAGGTTTACACTAGAGGAAATTGTTCCGGATTCATGATGAATCCGAAACGTTTTAGTACCGGATTCGTTCTGCCGTTTACACGAAAGTGGACGAATCCGAAATAAAAACTTCCCGGTTTGGCCGTGTCTCCGGAGATTTTGAATCCGGAATTTAAAGTGGGAACTTTGAATCCGATAACTTTTGAATCCGGAAAGTTTTGTCGTGTAACCGCTTTTTTTCTCGAATCCGGATATTATTTCCACCTGCAATCTTTTGAGTTTGCGGTGAAACCAAAATGGATCTGGTGCTAACATTGCTGGCGGTCTCCGGTTGCCTAATCTTGTAGCAGGTTCAGGCGATAAATTTTATCATGTGTACCGCAGTATTTCTAAAGAAACGCAAATTATTATTGCAAGGAAGTTTAACGTCAGCCACACTTAATCGCCGACGACGTAGACTGCTTGGCATCTGTCCAACTCAAATTTGCCTCAGTGGCATCTGGATCTACTCTAGCCTTTTTTGTGGGAGGCATTTTCACTTTGTCGATCGAACGACGAAACAACACTGGGCTTGGTAACCATTCCATTTCGAATGTTCCCGGAGTTGTCGTTGTGTGTAAACGGTCAGGAATCCGAATATCCTTTCAGTGTAAACGCCTACGAATCCGAATACTCCAAAATTGATGAATCCGGAAACATTTACGAATCCGGAAAACTCTCCTCTAGTGTAAACCTAGTCTCAGTCTGATATCTCAGCCATGACTTGATTGTATCGTGGTAGCTTTTTGTCCGTCTTACAATTTCTATATTGGCTATATGCAACAGACAGATAACGTGTTCCGTATACCTCTTTTACTTGCAGTTTATTTGTGCTCTGGTTGATAATACCTTGTTCTACATTTGCAATGAAAATATTGACGAGCTATGTGTGGTTTCTAAGAAACATTAAGAACAAGTCACCGTAAGAATCAAACATCTTGGGAAATGAAAATTTTCAACCCCCCTTCAAATTTTGCATGCTGTTAAGCACTCAGGGGGGATGCACAAAAATGCCCTTTTTAAAGGTTACAACTCTCTTGTTGCCATGGTAACAACGGCTGCTTGTTCGAGGCCCGGGGTCTCATTTTCATACAAAAACATCTCAAAAAAAGAGTTAAATGTTTATTTCTCTATCTCAAGCTAAACAAAACATTACAGATTGGTTCTTCTACCATATATAGCGACATCATTTGTCTTTACTTTGATGCATTCAATTTTCCCTGGCAGTGAATGTGAACACACCAAGAGATATTTGTCTCGGTACAGTTTCGGCCATTTTTGATGTAGGGTAAAACAAGGAAAACGTTTATCTTAATTTCTGCTTTGACTTCCCTTGGTGTAACATGATTACCTGGAGAATGCGTTATATTCGTCTATCTTTAAGCTTGTAAAATATATCTGGGAGAAAATTATGGAAAATGGTCGTGATGAAATCGCTGTTCTTTTTCTTGAAGTATCTGAAACAATCCAGATTACATATTAATAACCATGGGGAGTTTCGTCCTCATCCTTTTACGAGAAACCATAATGTAAATTATACAGATGTTACCAACGAAGCTGAGAACAAAAATAACCACCTATGCTAAAGTTAGCCATACAGTACTGCTGACAGGAAAGTAACGGTTAACAACGAATGAATTCAAGTTTGCCACATCTAAGAAAAAAAAACAGTTGGGGAATAAATCAGCTTCGATTTTGAGATTTCTACAATTTTTCTGACAGATAATTTGTTAAGAATCTAACTTAACTCAGCCTAGCTCAAATAACGACGCTGTCTAAAAGACGAATTATCTTTAGATAGATCTCTCTCCAGTTTCCTACCCGCTTTTGTCACGATTGTACAAGAAAACCTATTGTCCAATGTTATCTAGTTTCTCAGTTACAGCGCGTGAGGGGAAAGAGAGCCATCTGTGATTTTTTACTTGAACGAATCTTCACTCGAGTTAGGCGCTTCATATAACTAGCGCCTGCCTATTTGCATTGTTGGCCCATCAATAACATGAAGCTTGTACCTGATGCCTTTCCCCGCGTATCGCGAAAATCACTTCGCTTCTGTTGATTGTCTCACAGAGGCTGCCATTATAACATTACGAATTCTTATTCATCTAAAACGCGCCAAAACAAATATCTTCAAATTAAAAGCGCATAAAAACGTATATGCAATTGAAGAATTATCTGCCGCCATCATGCGACTCAATGCCACTCAATTTTAACCGTCTTTTTACTGTGGTTTGAACGTTAACGGAGCAGAGATTAATCTCACACAAACATGATTTTCATTAAAAATTAACGTTACAAAGTAAGGAGTATTCCCTTCACCTCGAAATCATTTTGTGTTTGTATTTATAGATTCGTACAGTGTACAGGCGGAAAAACAATAGGACACGTAGTCCCCTAACCCACCCATCCCACCCCAGGGGAGGACATCCATCTCACAGTAATCTCATGCTTGGGAAATTAACGTCTCCTACCCCTAATCCTGCAGAAGACGGGACCTCCATTTATTCTTCCATATCCGAGAAGACTAGAATATCTAACCATTTCTTGATGTTATGGAAAGGTAGCATATTCTTCTCAATTATTTTAAGACCTTGAGTGTTGGTTCCAGCCGGGGCTCGAACCCTCGACCTCCCTCACAACAGTCCAGTAGTCTATCCATTGAGCTAACTGGGAGGTGTTTATGCAGCAATTAAATAAATGAATACTGCGAATCCTTCCCGACTGTAATCAATACTTTTGGCCTTTACATATTTTGAACAACCGTGGAATGAAGAAATTAATTCTTTTTGGGAATTGATCATTATTAGTCGCCGGGTTGGGGTGGGGGAACTGGAGGAGTTTGGTAGTGTCACGAGAAAATTTACCTCCTGAACCCACTTAGGCTATATAATATTCACGTACTCTTTTGGCGACGACTGATACCGCTGCGTTCCCCTTGAAAGAGGGTCATCATGGGGAATTGCTTTGACGGTTGACAGTTGATTTTTCTTTTTTTTTATCTTGACGGTTGACGTTTAAATGTTGGGGCCTTTACCTTTTGACGTTT